>NC_060898.1:21368415-21453415 GCF_014805685.1 Silurus meridionalis | reverse complement strand
TTTTCTTTCAATGTGGGCAAAATCATAAATTTATGCAAATATAACTTAAATGACTTAAACTCCTTCAGGAACCAGTGTGTGCTAAATCAGTGTGTAACAATTTGCAGAAATCTTTCAGTGTTTATTTGTGAGGTTCAGTCAGAAGTCATACGGAATGAAACCCTGCAGCGTATCGGCTGTTATAAAACATTGTGTGCTGGATAATCACAAACACATGCTGATTATATTTACATTTATGCCATTTGGCAGATGCCCTTATCCAGAGTGGCTTACAGGGGAAGGATAAGGGTCTTGCTCAGGGGCCCAGAAGTTGCAGCTTGGTGGTGGTGGGACTTGTGACCTTCCGATTCCAAAGTCCAATGCCTTAACCACTGAGCCACAATCTCCCGATTATATTAGCTGGGTGTCTCTTTATAGGTTTCAATTCATTGCCATAAAGCGTTTTTCTGAAAGTATCAACTTTGTTTTGTTAATGAAGCATTTACCAAAAATATTAATATTTCCCCAGAACAAACCAAACTAAGATGTTCTTTCGTTCATTTGCTCAATAGAGCTGCAGAAAGATCAAATCTTTTTGTTCAACAAAATTAATTGTTCTGAAAAACATCATGTCACTTATTTATTGCAACAACTCTGCTGGTCGGGTTCCTCTGAGCGCAATAATACAGCACTGTGCATAATTCAAGAAGCCTTTCTCAACGGTTCTTCTACTATACGGTTTGTATCACAGGATACATGTTTTCCACAAAAAATTGCAGAAAGACTGTTGGGGGAAAAAAATTCTAAACAAAAATATATCAGCCAATCATATTGAGATTGTATGTAGAAGGATTTTTTATTAATCTTTTTTACATTTTACCCCTTTAATAAGCCCATGGTTGTATTTAGCTGGCGCTCCATGTCTAGGAGTAAGCACATGGTTTTAGACTTCCTGGGTAGTTGTAGTACAATTGGGAGATCTGTCTGACCAATAAGAAGTTGCAGCTAATAATAAATTCTATAAAACATTAGATACAGATAATTTGTTACATATTAATTAAACATATTAATGTTAAATGAAATTCTTGTCAATTTGATAAAAACCACTAACCACTAAACCACTAAACTGCTACTGTACTTTCCACACAGATATGAAAAAAAAGTCACAAACCTACAACCGTGATACTGAAGTTCTTTCTGGTAACTCCAGTGATGACCGAGTCGGCCTCGCAAGCGAACACGCCCTGGTGCACACCTCGTTTAACGTTGGAAATGAAAAGCGTAGCCGTAAACCCGTCGTTGCTTGTCCTGTAGTTGCTGGAAGAAAGATCCAGAAGCTTGTCGTCCTTCTTCCAGACTACACTTACTGGAGGATTAGCGTGAATATCGCAGGAGAGACTGGCTTCACTTTTCTCCTCGACCCACATTTCCTCATCTACACCCATGGTTGGGGGATCTGCAAGATAATAATAAATGTGATGTCAATCTACATATCAAATATTGGTCACAAATTATTGCTCATTTTCTAACCAACAAAAGTATAGCACATCTACTAATATCTAATAAATAGCTTTTTACCAGTGCAATTTTGTAAAAATGGTGCATTGGGACACAAGTGTCAACTTCGATGCATCACATCATTAACTTTTATGCGATATACAGGGAGTGCAGAATTATTAGGCAAATGAGTATTTTGACCACATCATCCTCGTTATGCATGTTGTCTTACTCCAAGCTGTATAGGCTGGAAAGCCTACTACCAATTAAGCATATTAGGTGATGTGCATCTCTGTAATGAGAAGGGGTGTGGTCTAATGACATCAACACCCTATATCAGGTGTGCATAATTATTAGGCAACTTCCTTTCCTTTGGCAAAATGGGTCAAAAGAAGGACTTGACAGGCTCAGAAAAGTCAAAAATAGTGAGATATATTGCAGAGGGATGCAGCAGTCTTAAAATAGCCAAGCTTCTGAAGCGTGATCATCGAACAATCAAGCGTTTCATTCAAAATAGTCGACAGGGTCGCAAGAAGCGTGTGGAAAAACCAAGGCGCAAAATAACTGCCCGTGAACGGAGAAAAGTCAAGCGTGCAGCTGCCAAGATGCCACTTGCCACCAGTTTGGCCATATTTCAGAGCTGCAACATCACTGGGTGCCCAAAAGCACAAGGTGTGCAATACTCAGAGACATGGCCAAGGTAAGAAAGGCAGAAAGTCGACCACCACTGAACAAGACACACAAGCTGAAAGCGTCAAGACTGGGCCAAGAAATATCTCAAGACTGATTTTCTAAGGTTTTATGGACTGATGAAATGAGAGTGAGTCTTGATGGGCCAGATGGATGGGCCCGTGGCTGGATTGGTAAAGGGCAGAGAGCTCCAGTCCGACTCAGGCGCCAGCAAGGTGGAGGTGGAGTACTGGTTTGGGCTGGTATCATCAAAGATGAGCTTGTGGGGCCTTTTCGGGTTGAGGATGAGTCAAGCTGAACTCCCAGTCCTACTGCCAGTTTCTGGAAGACACCTTCTTCAAGCAGTGGTACAGGAAGAAGTCTGCATCCTTCAAGAAAAACATGATTTTCATGCAGGACAATGCTCCATCACACACGTCCAAGTACTCCACAGCGTGGCTGGCAAGAAAGGGTATAAAGAAGAAAATCTAATGATATGGCCTCCTTGTTCACCTGATCTGAACCCCATTGAGAACCTGTGGTCCATCATCAAATGTGCGATTTACAAGGAGGAAAACAGTACACCTCTCTGAACAGTGTCTGGGAGGCTGTGGTTGCTGCTGCACGCAATGTTGATGGTGAACAGATCAAAACACTGACAGAATCCATGGATGGCAGGCTTTTGAGTGTCCTTGCAAAGAAAGGTGGCTATATTGGTCACTGATTTGTTTTGTTTGGTTTTGAATGTCAGACATGTATATTTGTGAATGTTGAGATGTTATATTGGTTTCACTGGTAAAAATAAATAATTGAAATGGGTATGAATTTGTTTTTTGTTAAGTTGCCTAATAATTATGCACAGTAATAGTCACCTGCACACACAGATATCCCCCTAAAATAGCTAAAACTAAAAACTACTTCCAAAAATATTCAGCTTTGATATTAATGAGTTTTTTGTGTTCATTGAGAACATGGTTGTTGTTCAAATTAAATCCTCAAATAAAATTAATCCTCAAAAATACAACTTGCCTAATAATTCTGCACTCCCTGTATAGTATACTGTAGTAGTTTGTCACAGTGTTGTTGAATTGTTGAATCTGATATGGAGGTATGCACTCATATTCTGTAAGTCAGACTTTAAAAGTAGATGCAGCTGTAATCCAAAAAACACATCTATATTAATGCCCTTGTTCTGGTTCACTATCTACTGATGAATTTCTAATAATAACTGATGTGCTGAAAAAAAAATATAATTGATATTATAATCATTGATACAATATTTTCTGCCACAGGAAAAAGAACTTTGCACTTTCCTGTTTTTAAGGGGAAAGATGATGAGGTGCATTTTTATGAGAGAATATAAAAGAGAGGATGGTGACAGAATGACACTGAAGTTTATAGTTGCTATAATGTGTAGCATTGATAACAGTTTGTGTTACGGACTTTCTGTAACGTGAAACGTAACCATAAACGGTCATAATGTGTTGCTCATTAAGAAATAAAAAATGGTAATAATTGACAAATTGGCAGGATTGTTGACAGGCTGTGAAAATTCATGCCATGAAAATCCCAGGCATTGAGTCTGTACTCACATTGAACATCTAACTGGATGGAGGTTTTGACGTTCATGTTAGACTTCAGCTGGCAGGTAAAGATGACTCCGTTATCGTCTCTGGTGACTGGCTGCACACACACGTGGCTGGTGATTAACTGGTTTCCATCACCCAGACTGACTTGTTGGTTGTTTCTGAGCCACTGCAGTTCTTCAGGCATGGCAGAGTCGTCGACTGTGCAGGTCAGGGACACGGTCTCCTCTGGTTTGGTCTGAACCAACCCTCCATTCATTGGCGGATTAGACTCAATGGTGACTGATGGGTTTAAAAAGAATGGGTTTGAATACATTAGGACAGAATTACAATTTATTATACATTATAGTGCTAGATCGAACGTTAAGTGCTATAAGGCCTCCGAACCACCAGGGGTGCCATGAGTTATATATTAGAAATGCAAAAAGAAAGCATGCTTTACTATAATATTATGTAGAATAATATGTGGCATGGGTTTTAGATGGTGGGAAAAAAATGGAGTAGAACCCAAATTAATATACACTATATAGACAAAAGTGTTGACCTTTCCAAATGCATCTTCCCGAAACTGTTACCACAAAGTTGGAGGTTGTATAGGACGTCTTTGAAGGTGGCAGCATTACATTTTCACTTCACTTGAACTAGAAGACCCAAACCTGCTCTATCATGAGCCAGCTCCATAAACATATAGTTTACATGGATTGGAGTGAAAGATCTCCTGCTATTGAGATCTGATATCAACTGTATATAACACCTTTGGGATGAAATGAAAGGTTGAATGCACCCCAGGCTTCTTCACCGCACCTACATTAGTACCTGATTTTACTAGCACCCTTAATAACACAAATCTTCACAAATCTTCACTTCTAGTAGAGTAGAAGTTATAGTAAGAGAATATGGGGACTTAATGTGTAATGGAAATCCTAATATAAACTGATTCTAATTACATGTATTTTTGTTTGTTTTGGTTTTTGTCCATTTGTTGATGTCGCTGAAATGGACATTTCTGTAACTTCTTCACTAGCAAATATGTAGAATCGCAAGTGTCAGGGTAACACGTGTAATTGCTAGCTTGCTACTGTGCTGCTGAGAAATGCTAATCACTCTTATAATGATAAACTGATGAAACAATAGTATTTCTGGAATCCTTGTGAAATAGAATACTAGTGGTGGTCATTATTCAGGAGCTACAAGCAAATATTTTGGCTCCCTGAACAAACCGATGCCTTGTATGAGGATAATTTATGTTACACTGAAGCCAAGACTGAATTTCAGAAGTTCTGTATATTATTTTTCTTGTTTCATTGCTAGGTTTTTACCATTTGCACTGTAGGCACCGAAGATACAGCCTAGCACAAGTAGTACGACTCGGGTACTGGACTGTCTCATTTCTTTCCTCAGGTTTCTTCTCTCCTACATAATACAGATAACAAGATCAGCGCTCAAACAATGTCTGTTCAAAATAAACCAAAATTTGCCAGCTTTTATCATTTCAAAGCAGCCTTTAGGAATTGAAATCAATTATGAATTTAATCACCACATAAAAACAAAACTTAAAATTGGTAAAGAAAAAAATAAAAAATATCATTGAAAATGCTGTGATAGATTTAAAATGACAATTTTTCTCTCCGCACCACTTACCAACCCAACGTCCAAGGCAATGATTGTCTCAAAAAATGCTGTGAGGGAATCCAAAGGTTGCCCTGCAGAGGTTTTAAAAGACTCCTGTGATTTCAGCAGAGGTTTATATTGAGCCGCTGAGTTCTTTTATAGCAGTTTTGTAGAATTACCACTCCTTACCTGACGGTCACAG
This sequence comes from Silurus meridionalis, assembly GCF_014805685.1. Classification (NCBI taxonomy): domain Eukaryota; kingdom Metazoa; phylum Chordata; class Actinopteri; order Siluriformes; family Siluridae; genus Silurus; species Silurus meridionalis. Next base: position 21,447,871 of record NC_060898.1, on the reverse strand, counting down.
ACCTTTTATAATGCTGGGTGAACACTAAAACTGACTGATCTGCTCCACTCTGATATCTGAATATAGTGCAGGACTGAGGCACTGATGAATCACGTTCTAAGAACATGGTTTAATGTTCTTCTTTTTAGGATCAAACTGTAGGACTGATCTCAGAGGCACACAATAGTGAGAAATCCCTCATCAGTGAGATTCCTGTTCCAACGGACTCTTTTTCGTGAGACTGATACATAGAATATAAATGAACATAAATGAACTGAGACCTTCTGAATAGGAAGAGTTTTCATCACTAACACACACACACACACACACACACACACACACACACACACACACACACACATAGGCATGCAAACACACACAAACACATGGATAGGCACACAGACATGCAGAGCCAGGCATGCAAACACACACAGATACACATACAGACAGACAGACAGACAGACAGACAGACACACACACACACACACACACACACACACACACACACACATAGGCATGCAAACACACAAACACATGGATAGGCACACAGACATGCAGAGCCAGGCATGCAAACACACACAGATACACATACAGACAGACAGACAGACAGACAGACACACACACACACACACACACACACACACACACACACACACACATAGGCATGCAAACACACACAAACACATGGATAGGCACACAGACATGCAGAGCCAGGCATGCAAACACACACAGATACACATACAGACAGACAGACAGACACACACACACACACACACAGGCATGCAAACACACACAAACACATGGATAGGCACACAGACATGCAGACCAGGCACGCAAACACAGACAGACAGACTCGTGCAAAGACACACACACACACACACACACACACACACACACACACACACACACATGGTGCCTGTGTGTGTATGCATGCCTGTGTCTGCATTCCTGTGTGTGTCTGTTTGTTTTCCTAGGTATAGGTTTGTGTGCATGTGTGTTTGTCTGAATGTCTGTGTGCGACTGTGTGTGTATCTGTGTATAAGTTTGTATGCCTGTGCCTGTATGACTGTTGGTGTCTCTGTAAACAAACAGATATGCAAACACACAGACATGCACAAATGCACTCAAACACACACAGGCATACAGGGTATAGGCAACATAAGCAGCTAAATGACTGGGAAGCGGCACACGAATTATTTTTTTTTTGTTTTTGTTTTTTTGGCGGAACTGCGCCCTCTTGCGACCGTTTGCGCTCCTACAACCATATAGTATATATAAAGTAAAATGATTTCTGTTACTTAACATAATTTCAGTGCTGCTCGATCATCAAACGGATTAAAATATATTGCGAATAAAATAAAATTGACATCAATTAAAAAAAAAATAAGATTCGACTACGTTATGTTGGACTAATTTTACACACTTTCTGCATCATGATTATATTACCATACCATACATATTTGTTTTGCCATTTATGTGCATTTAAATGATCCTTTCTTTAAAAATAATAAAAAATTTACAAAACTCATTTCTAATCCTGTTCATCTTTAAGTCTGCCACCACCAGCTCTGCCTTCCTTCCGTCTTTTCTCAGTGCCAGTATCTCATTGAAGGTCTCACCAGCATCTAATAAATGTACCCTTTCCCTCTTTCAGATACCCTTTTATCCCCCTTCCACTCTTCTCCACCCAATTCAATTAAATTCAATTAAATTAATTTTTTATTTGTATTGCACTTTTAACAATGAACATTGTCTCAAAGCAGCTTTACACAGATAATGTGGTGATAAAGAATGAATAAGATGTTCTTTATAAGTGTAAGTTTGTCCTTGATGAACAAGCAGGTGGCGACTGTGGCGAGGAAAAACTCCCTGAGATGGCATAAGAAAGAAACCTTGAGAGGAACCAGACTCATGAGGAAACCCATCCTCATCTGGGTTGCACTGAATGTCAATTTATTGCAGATATACGATGTTGCGGGGTACAGTGATGGTGATCAGAGGAAAACTGTAGTCCTGAGTCAGTGTAGCAGACTGTTGACATTAACTGCAGTCCAAATCCATCCTCAAAACTCCTGTTCTTACTCCGGAATTCCATGGAACCACCCAAGATGTTGATGAGAAACCAGCTGCACAGAGTGGCCTCCAATCGAAGAGAACACTATCCAGAGTCAGGCCTGGATGAAGTGGGAAGATTCAAACCCACTCCATCCTGCCATCTTTTTTTCACTTCTCTAACACACTCTCCCTTACCGTGCACAATTGACCCCAGATACTTAATGACTGGTATTCAAGAACTGATATATTAGACGTTTATAATTTCCCAGAGGTGGAAAGTAACCAATTATATTTTCTTACGTTACTGTAATTGAGTAGATTTTTTGAACTTCTACTTAGTAGTTTTTAAAATCTGCATTTTTCTTTTACTTAAGTATGTTTGGTATGAAATATTGTACTTATATATTAATATATTATAATATTGTAAAAAATGCAACAGAAAAAAAAAAATCTTACCTCAGAAACTACTGCACTAATTGATTAATGGTCAGAGAACAAACACGCTGAACTCACAAGAGAGAGGATGGACGGACAAGATGGACACAAGATGCAGACTGAGCTGAAAGCGAAAGGAATCAGCGAATGTTGTTCAATATGTGCGCTCGCTGTCTGAATTCTGAATCTGTATTTGCGATTTCTCTCATTATCCTAAATGACATTATAACAATACTTTTGGACTGTAGTGTATTTTATTCAATAAAAATTCTTTATTTAATAAAAAAAAGTTTGTCCTTCTTGAAGTACACAAGAATCTCCTACCCCACATCCCTGTTAAGTACATTTTAAATAAGCTACTTTTAACTTTTACCTGAGTACATTTTTACACCAATATCTTTACTTGTATTTGGTAAAAATTTAATTGAAGTAACAGTAACTTTTACTTAAGTTGTTGATGTTATTACTTATTCCACCTCTGTATTTTTCCACTTTGCTGGCTCACATCTACAAATATATTACAATATGCGGCCTTTATTTTGTGTCCTTTGTTGTGTTATAATGTTTTAGCAAAATGAATCAACATCTCCAACAACCTCATCTCACTTTGCTCCCAAGTAATCCAGACTCTTTAACCACTGCACCTCAACTTCACACTTTGTCTACCTCAACTTTGACTGAGCACCTTAAAAGCCACCACTGATACTCTACCTGCTGCTGAGAGGTTCCTAAGTTCTGTCTTTTCCCCTGTTTCTAAATCCAATAACCCACCACCTCTGGATTCTGTAGACCGGCCTGCCTTGTCTAATAAAGTAAGGGCTGAATCTATCTAAAAATTCAGGTCTAAAAAAAAGAAGGGATGAATTCATCTAAAAAATAAGTTCACCCATAAGGACCTTATCAGGTCGAAAGGGATTTCATTTATCGTAAAAGAAACGATGGAAAAAGTTGCAATCATCATTTTATTCTGTTTTAAACAATGGTAAGAAGTTAAAAAGGAGGAAAAAATTTTGCTTTTGTTGCAATAAACTCGATTGAATGATCAGAAGGTTTCATCGGTTTTGAAATCTTTAAAATGGCTCAGAACATCCAGCAAAATGTGAAGGCATAGAAAGAACTGGAGATTCACTTTGAAAAGTGCCAGACAGCTGAGAGACAATCTAAAGCACTTACTGAGACAGAGAAGGAAGTGTTGTAAATTACTGAAGAGTATAGTGGAAATAATCCATCTCCAGCTGAGAGAAATACAGCTCTGAGAAGGTCCACAGATGCAAGTTCCCACCCGAATAATGGCAACTTTTTGAAAGAAGTGGAGCTTATTGTCTGGATCTGTGGGGTTTCTGGCTAGTTTTCTGACTTTTTGTTTTTTCTTGTGTTCGCATATTCCTGTTTTTTTAACACATACACTGTCTATACTGTTCCACATTGTCTGTATTGTCTTGTATAGTCTGTTTTTGTCTTGTCTTGTCTGTTTGGTCTCGTATAGTCCAAGCTGAATGTATAGTTTTGATTTATGTCTGTACTTTGACAGTCACTAACAGCTGGAACCAAATTCCTTGTGTGTGTCAACTCACTTGGCCAATAAACCTGATTCTGCTTCTGATTCTGATTCTTCTTTCCACTAGATGTCGCCAGAGAGTTCCAGAGGAGATTTTGTATTTTTCTTGCTTGTATTGTTGACTGATTTTGTTCTGCCTTTTGCGAATCATTTTGACATTTTTGAGTGTGTCTCTGTATTTGGGTTCACACACCTCTCTGTTACAGGTTGCTCTCAAACCAATCAACCCTGATTTGAGCCTCGTCCCTGACACATATGGTCGAGTTCAATCCTGTCATAAAGCAACACATAGATTGTTGCTTTATGAAAGTGTTGTGTTCAGGCTGGATCGCTGGCAATAAACCACAGAGCATTGTTTGTGCCACATGCAGCACATATTTTCAACTTGTTAGGGGCCCAATGCTGCATAAAGCTCCAAAGATACAGTTATACTCGTTATTTTGGTTACTTGCAGAAGATATTCACACTGTTCTCATCTTTCACCAATAGTCTTGAAAAACCATGTCAAGATCACACTAAAGTCATGGTCAAAGATCAGGTGGGAGAGTCGTGTAAATAGCATAGAAGCGATTAGATACCAGGCCCTGCAGGTAAGAGAAGCCCTACTCAAGGTTGGAGAAAAATCAGCAGATCCTGCCATCTCCACACCTTCCTTTGAAAGTTTCCTTTGAAAATGCATATTTTTCTCTCTGTTTTGGCCTTCCGTCCACTCTGAGCCAGTGTTTTTAGTCAATCAAATTCAATTAAATTCGCATTCCTGTGTGGACTGTGAAAAGCGAGGCTTTTGAAAACAGTGGACACAACATGCAGTTTTTAAATGAAGGTTTTTTTATTGAAAACCCTCCAATGTGGCTTAATTACAACAATTCTGCATTGATGAGTGACCAAGATTCCTCCACAGCGCTGTAACAGACTCATTGTTGTTGCTGCTAAGGGTGGCCCAACCAGTTATAAGGTTTAGGGGCAAGCACTTTTTCACTCAGGGTCATGTACCGTATTTTCCAGACTATAAGCTGCTACTTTTTTCCCACGCTTTGAACCCCGCGGCTTAAACAATGAAGCGGCTAATTTATGGACTTTTCCGGGGTTTTTCCCGGTTTTACAAACTTCAAGCCAACAAAATGAGCCCCATAACATTAGACCAATGAAATTGGCGAACGGGTTCAGGTGAACCAATGAAACTCTTTATATTAAATCAGATGCGCTCCCACTAAATCGGCACGCAGCACATCATAAATATGGATGATGTTCCTCTGACGTTTGACCTGCCGCTCACTCGGACTGTCTACAGGAAATGTGAATCATTCGTCACGCTGAAAACAACCGGGCATGAAAAAACACACTTCACCTGTGTTCTGAGCTACACGGCATCGGGAGAAAAGATTCACCGATGGTGATTTTTAAACGCACGACGATGCCAAAAGAGAAATTGGCAAAAGGAAGGAGGAAGACAGTGAACAATGACTTTCTTGGTAGGCTACTGTTTAGATACAAGCCGTGTAACAGACACTGTCTTTCGTTAAAACCTGTGTTAAGTTCATTAGTTTCAGTGTAAACTCCTGCGGCTTATAGACAGGTGCGGCGTATTTATGTTCAAAATAAAATCTTTGTTAAATTCAGTGGTTGCGGCTTATATATGGGTGCGTTTAATAGTCCGGAAATTACGGTAGTTTTGGATTAGTTTTCCCCCAATAATAAAAACCTTCATTTAAAAACTGCATGTTGTGTTTACTTGTAAACACTTTTTTCACACCACTGTGTATGTATGTGTATATATATATATATATATATATATATATATATATATATATATATATATATATATATATATATATAGCGCAATCTCGATACTCAGGCCCCTCGCGAGTAACAAGAAATCGCGAGGTTTTGACTCCCTCCTTTTGATGGTTTCTTTTTTCAAGGGGATTTGTACTGTACTGTAAACTCAACAAAAGTTGTGAATTACTTGTCATAAATGTTTTATTTACTGCTTTAAATGATTAATACAACAATAAAATGGTTTAATCATAGTCCCAGCAGTAACAGTTTAGTAGTTCTGGGATTCTTCTTCTTCAGCTGGAGCTAGAGGTAACACTGTTTCCTCTTCAACAAATTGATATTGAGGTGGTGCTGGTTCTTCTTCAACAGTTGTATCTAGAAGTGGTGCTGGTTCCTCTTCAACAGCTGGAACTAGAGGTGACACTGTTTTCTCTTCAACAAATTGATATTGAGGTGGAAATGGTTCCTCTTCAACAGTTCTATCTTGAAGTGGTGCTGGTTCTTCTTCAACAGCTGGAGCTAGAGGTAACACTGTTTTCTCTTCAACAAATTGATATTGAGGTGGTGCTGGTTCCTCTTCAACAGTTCTATCTTGAAGTGGTGCTGGTTCTTCTTCAACAGCTGGAGCTAGAGGTAACACTGTTTTCTCTTCAACAAATTGATATTGAGGTGGTGCTGGTTCCTCTTCAACAGTTCTATCTTGAAGTGGTGCTGGTTCTTCTTCAACAGCTGGAGCTAGAGGTAACACTGTTTTCTCTTCAACAAATTGATATTGAGGTGGTGCTGGTTCCTCTTCAACAGTTCTATCTTGAAGTGGTGCTGGTTCTTCTTCAACAGCTGGAGCTAGAGGTAACACTGTTTTCTCTTCAACAAATTGATATTGAGGTGGTGCTGGTTCCTCTTCAACAGTTCTATCTTGAAGTGGTACTGGTTCTTCTTCAACAGCTGGAGCTAGAGGTAACACTGTTTTCTCTTCAACAAATTGATATTGAGGTGGTGCTGGTTCCTCTTCAACAGTTCTATCTTGAAGTGGTGCTGGTTCCTCTTCAACAGCTGGAGCTAGAGGTAACACTGTTTTCTCTTCAACAAATTGATATTGAGGTGGTGCTGGTTCCTCTTCAACAGTTCTATCTTGAAGTGGTGCTGGTTCTTCTTCAACAGCTGGAGCTAGAGGTAACACTGTTTTCTCTTCAACAAATTGATATTGAGGTGGTGCTGGTTCCTCTTCAACAGTTCTATCTTGAAGTGGTGCTGGTTCTTCTTCAACAGCTGGAGCTAGAGGTAACACTGTTTTCTCTTCAACAAATTGATATTGAGGTGGTGCTGGTTCCTCTTCAACAGTTCTATCTTGAAGTGGTGCTGGTTCTTCTTCAACAGCTGGAGCTAGAGGTAACACTGTTTTCTTCAACAAATTGATATTGAGGTGGTGCTGGTTCCTCTTCAACAGTTCTATCTTGAAGTGGTGCTGGTTCCTCTTCAACAGCTGGAGCTAGAGGTAACACTGTTTTCTCTTCAACAAATTGATATTGAGGTGGTGCTGGTTCCTCTTCAACAGTTCTATCTTGAAGTGGTACTGGTTCTTCTTCAACAGCTGGAGCTAGAGGTAACACTGTTTTCTCTTCAACAAATTGATATTGAGGTGGTGCTGGTTCCTCTTCAACAGTTCTATCTTGAAGTGGTGCTGGTTCCTCTTCAACAGCTGGAGCTAGAGGTAACACTGTTTTCTTCAACAAATTGATATTGAGGTGGTGCTGGTTCCTCTTCAACAGTTCTATCTTGAAGTGGTGCTGGTTCCTCTTCAACAGCTGGAGCTAGAGGTAACACTGTTTTCTCTTCAACAAATTGATATTGAGGTGGTGCTGGTTCCTCTTCAACAGTTCTATCTTGAAGTGGTGCTGGTTCTTCTTCAACAGCTGGAGCTAGAGGTAACACTGTTTTCTCTTCAACAAATTGATATTGAGGTGGTGCTGGTTCCTCTTCAACAGTTCTATCTTGAAGTGGTGCTGGTTCTTCTTCAACAGCTGGAGCTAGAGGTAACACTGTTTTCTCTTCAACAAATTGATAGTGAGGTGGAAATGGTTCCTCTTCAACAAATGGATATTGAGGTGGTGCTGGTTCCTCTTTAACAGTTGTATCTAGAAGTGGTGCTGGTTCCTCTTCAACAAATGGATATTGAGGTGGTGCTGGTTCCTCTTTAACAGTTGTATCTTGAAGTGGTGCTGGTTCCTCTTCAACAGCTGGAACTAGAGGTAACACTGTTTTCTCTTCAACAAATGGATATTCAGGTGGAAATTGTTCCTCTTCAACAGTTGTATTTTGAAGTGGTGCTGGTTCCTCTTCAACAGTTGTATCTTCAGGTGGTGTTTGTTCCTGTTCAAATTTTTTAGTTGTCTTAACCTTCCTTTTTGGTATTATAGCCTGATTCTGAGTCTGTAACACACATATACACACAGCTGTTAACACACTACAATGTGTCTTGTTTCACTCAGATCATGATCGATGCTAGCAGGAGGCTCTTGATGTAACTAGCTAGAGGGGGTTTTCAAACCTTTTGCAGCCAGAGACCCTTTTACCTGCAATATTTAACTTCAATAACAATTTATTTTAATGTGTACAGCTCGGGTTGCTAATGTTCTGAATGATCTTCACCTGCACCCTCCCTGTCCTCTGCACATTACTGTGGACAGGGGCATTCTGGTGACCTTTTTGCCGCTGAGCCACATCCACAAAAACTTTCTTTTCGCCCCACACAATGTCATTTATCTCCTCCTTAGCCTTCATGGCATCCTCAGCAGATGAAAATCGCACAAAGCCGTACCCCATGGAGCGGCCATTCTGCATAATGACCTGTAGGAGACAGTGAGAAGATTCTTTAGGACATACTACACAGTCAGCAAAGGGGAAACATACAAAGGTAATTGTGGAAGGAAAAAATGTTGTAAGGATTATTAGTGACCTTTGTTCCAGTGACGGTTCCAAATTTGGAAAATTCCTTGTGCAGGAACTCCTCATTTATATGCTCATCCAGGTTCTTTAAGTAGAGGTCAAGGCCCTCTCTCTGAAGCAGGGAAGACAAAGTCAGAATCCTGTGTTTGTGTGTGTGTGTGTGTGTGTGTGTGTGTGTGTGTGTGTGTGTGTGTGTTTTTACCTGCTTTTTGCTGAAGTCCTGGGTGCGGCGGCTTTTTGCTGAAGTCCTGTGTGCCTCAGCTTCACGTTCCTCATGAGATTTAAAGTGCTCAACGGAGCTGTAACACAACAGAGACACTGCTCATAGACACTTCTGTACATCTTTATGCCCACCTGATGTTGACCAAACCCACCCTTTCTAGCAATAGCTTACATTTTATGGTTGTTAAAAACTTTGCCGTCGAGTTCCTCCTTTGCCAAATTCGCCACTTCTTGAGACTCAAATTGGACGTAGCCGTACCCTTTTGGCCCTTTTTTGTAAGTGACAAACTTCGGAAAAGACACACGTCATGTCAATACACACAATTTATATCAAACAGATTTAATAAAGAACTTTAATATAAACAAATAATCACACTAATCGTGCAATATAGATGCAATACAGATCCAAACAGCTCAAAGCACAAACCTTGCATGACAGGACTTTTCCAAAAACTGAGAAGAAGTCAAAAAGTGCCGTGCTGTTAGTCATTGACAAATCTAAGTTTTTGATGAATAAGTTTCCAACGCCCCTCTTCCTCAAGGTGGAATCCTTCTGACACCACATGACTCTCATGGGCTTTCCAATAAGGATTTTATTATTGAGTGTCGCCAGTGCACGCTCAGCTGAGGGAACAAAATTCATTACCGGTCATTCATTTTAGTAAAAAAGACGATTCAGAATTACTTGTTACAGACTGGTATGAAAGATGATAAAAAGGTTTTGGTAGCCAATGAAGTGAATCCCACCTTTGATTAAAGAATTTATTGTCAGAAAATAAACAACAATGTGGCATTTCCAGAAGAAAATATGAGTGGTGTTTGACGGTCCAAAACTCTGCACGGGGTGGGTTCAGTCACCTTTGTGAGATTCGAGACGTGATTCTTCTCGGTGAGGCAAGCATCTCGATACATCACACCGAGTTTGCTGTTTTCTGAGTGGGGCGTCATTTGACGTCATTTGATGTCACTGACTTCAACTCCCCTCACTGTGCATATCTCCCTCTCACATTTTGACATCGAAGGTTCTCGCCATGTGTTGTGCTTCAATACGACACCGGTGAGGTTTGAGGTGCCACACGTTCAGGTCGGCGTGAGTTTTGGCGATCCCGTAAGCTAAATGGGATGCACAGTGGGTGGGGCTTTTGACATCACATACCAATGCAGATGCACATGCCGTTCAACTCCCCTCGCTCTGCTTAATTTTTTGACATGTCACATGCCCATGTCTGTGCATGTTTGTTTTTTAGTATATATAGTAAATATTCATGGGGGCGTGGCTTCACATGATCGCACTATATTGATGTAATCTCACTATACTGACGTCGTTTTGTGACCCTGTCCACTTGGTTACCGTTTCTGCTTTCCTGTACATTAAGTATGGGATAATTGCATCCCCCATGATGCATTTCCCTCCACCAGGCTGTTTATGTGTGAATCCTAGCTGTTTTCCCATTTTTTTCTATCGAGTGATTAATTGCCCCTTACCCATAATTTGTGGGGTATTGCGTGTATTGGCATGAATATGTGTATACGAGTTTTAAAAATGCAAAGTAAGCTATAAAATTGATCAAATCCAGAAATAGTTTATTATGTTTGGTTTGAATTACCTTCGGGTTGCTTGTAAAAGTTGACATATGCATAGCCAAGTGAAACATGAGTTTTCCAGCATCTGCAGACATGGACGGAGTGAATTTGGCCTGCAGGACTAAATTTCTGCACCAACACGGATTCTGTTACTTCAGGATGTAGATTACCAACGTACAGTGTTGACAGTTTAAAATCCATTTCACCTAAAAAATATAATAAATTGATTCCTCAGTGGTGAAGAAAAGCAAAAATACAAAAAATACTGTGGCGACCCCTAATGGGAGCAGCCGGAAGAAGAAAATGGTGTTTTCAATGACAAATCATCAGGACAAAAAACTGAACTTTTTTGTGCTATGTTTTCACATGGACAGTTTTAATTGTCGGATCTATATATATATATATATATATATATATATATATATATATATATATATATATATATATATATAAATAACTTACCAGTTACTGATGTACAGCAGTAGAATAAAATGTGCTGCTAAGCAATGTTAGTTGCTGCTGCTCCTGTCGGTAGTTGATGATGAATTCATGAAATTTTTGGGGTTTGCAGGAGCAGCATGTAGGATCTATGACGTCACAACATGAGCTCATTTGCATATTCTGCTGTTGAAGTATTCTGATCCACATTACTCCCAAGGCAAGTAAAGCACAAACACAATAAACAAAAAAAAACATTATTTCATAACAAACACAAAATTAACTTATATCAATAATGAAAAATTATTGTGTTCTGTATGTGTACAAAACAGGCCCCATTTAAATGCTTTCAGCGATTATACAGTCTGTTTCGATTTTGTTTTTACAGTCTGTCCTTGCGGTTTTGTTTTTTCACCACCAGATGGCCCTAGAGATCCTAATTAGCCTTAATGGTTTCCACCTTGGGCTTGTTAATAGAAATGAGACAATTAAATCCTTCTGTATCACTGAGACAGTAGGGATTCTGCCTGCTTTTGCCATTAAATTCCTGTAGTCAGCTACTTGCTATCATTCAGAAACACAACATAGTCTCAAAGAATATACAGTAAGATGCTTTAAGAGTGTTTGGGCCAAGAGATAGATAGATACATACATACACACGACATAAAATTGTTTGTGTTCTGATAAAAAATAGCAATAAATAATCTTTTTAATGTCACACGTGTCTTTTTTTATAACCGAAACACCGTTCTGAAACGTCTTTACATCCAATTTTGACTGCTCCCAGCACCCATACCAAACAAATAAATAATAATAATAATAATAATAATAATAATAATAATAATAATAATAGAGCCTTGGCCATGTTTTTTTTCAAGTATTTCTCAGGTTCTTCTTTGGGACACCCTTTATGATAGATACCCTTTAACTTTATGATAGATTTCGAGATTTCAGACCGTCTGAAATCTCGAAATCTATTATAAAGTTAATAAAGAACAAAGTAATCTATCAAAGTTAAAGGGTATCTATCATAAAGGGTGTCCCAGAGAAGAACCTGGGGGTAAATCCTGTTGGGGGAGGGGGGGGGACATGTCCCTCCCATCTGAGGGGTTGTCCCACCAAAAAATTATTTAAAAAATATTGCACTCTCTATTGTGAAAAATATATGTATGCATACCTAAATAGTTGTGTAAGTAGAAAAAAAAAACAAACGCAAAAACTGCATTTAGAAACAGAGTTCCCCCTCCTCTTCCTCACAGTGGTTTGACCCACTGCCTGCGTTCCCAATTCATCTCACCTTCTCTACACACACGAGTCAGGTGTGTGTCTGCGGCCCAATTAATGTTCAACTCCATTAACTAGGGTATTTTATTCACTTTAAATAAAGCGATTCTCTTTAATGTAGTTGATGCAGACTCATTCATAAATTAGTTGCAGCAAAAATGCTGATTAATGATGTAATTTTCCATGAATCTGCTCTATTAGCAATTCATATCACTTATCTAGTGAATGTTAGCTTGTTTACAATAACTTGTAGCATAGAGCACTGACACTAACACACCAAAGCCGTTTCCCATGCAGTGTTTTATTTCGGACGACTTGGTATAATGTTAATTTAACATTAACACACAATTAGCATATTGTTTATCTGTGCATTTACTAAATGAGCACTGTGCTACATCTGAACTGACCACACTGTAATTTTATATATAATCCATTTCTATTCTGTTCTTAAGTGTCTTAATTCATTTTAAATAAAATTCTAAACCTATTTTTAATTCCTTGTTTTTCTTTGTCATTAAACCTGAGATAAACTTTGAAAATAACCATAATTGACGCAGTCTCCATGCTACAATAATAATAATAAAAGCAAAGTTTTTCACTGTGGGGACACTGTGTCTTTATAAGTACAATTTGACTGTATTATTTGTGTCCCCTTCAAAAATTGCTCATGAGAAATTTTATATTTATTGCCATAAAATGGTCAGAATTACGCCTCAGATTAAACGCGTTAACATTCCAAACGCCGTTAAATACGGCGTTTTAAACAGTATTGGCGCCTTTTACGTACTTTTACCCGATTTAATGTTCGCTTGCAGCGTAAAATTAAATTTCTTCTGTTTATTTTCAAGCGAACTGGATTTTTCTGCTTATTGAATGGAAAAGAACTCCTACGAATTGGATTATCACAAATGATCTGTGCTGAAGAGTCAAGTCAAGAGTCAAGAGGCTTTTATTGTCATTTCTACTATACACAGTGGTACACAGTACACAGTAAAAATGAGACAACGTTTCTCCAGAACCCTGGTGCTACACTAAACAACAACAAACAAAACAACATAGAGCTACAACACAAGCTACATAAAGTGCATCGAGTGCAACCTAGTGCAAACAGTGCAGACAGACAGTGCAGACAGACAGTGCAGACAGACGACACAAGACAAGACATAAAACCCTATATAGCGCCGACCAGTAAACCTACTGTATACTTGATTATACAGTACTGTACAAGAAAACTGTAAAAAACTATACAAAATAAAAAAAACAACTATCCCAGAAGTGAGTATAAACAGTCGGTCTTGGTCTGGTCTGGTTCTGTTCATCACTGATTGGATGAGAACAGTTCAATATTACTGGCTGTGGAAATCAATGGGTGGTGACTCATTATACTATAAGAAAAATGGCGTTAAAGACGCGCGATCTGTGCAAAACGCCGTTTTTTTATGCCGCCACATGACAAAATGAACGCCGTAAAAAGCGGCGCTTTTCTTGTATACTAAACGCCGTCAAATACGGTGTCATTTACGTAATTTTCGTAACGCGCTTTTTACGGCATTTGTGAGCACAACAGCGGATTTTACGGCGCCAATACGGTTTAAAATGCCGTATTTAGCGGCGTTTTGAATGTTAGCGCGTTTAATCTGAGGCGTAATTCTGACCCTTTTGGCTTGCCATACTACAGCAGGGGTCACCAACCTTTCTGACACTGAGAGCTACTTTTTGGGTACCGATTAATGTGAAGGGCTACCAGTTTGATACACACTTCTGAAATAACAAATTTGCTCAATTTACCCTTAATTATATGTTATTATTAATAATTAATGATATTTATCTATGTCAAACTCAATTGCACAGGGGGCCAAAACTCACTTTAGGTCACGGGCCGAACAGGATAAACATTTATTGAACACACTAAAACAATGTTTTTTTTTTTTTACATAAATATGAATAAATACAGACAGGAATATTATTCCAGAATAAATCAACTTAAACTTGAAATAAATAGCTCTCCATAAAAATCTCTCCTGTCAAAATTATACAAGTTAGAAATATGAACATGCTGCAAAAACCCTGAACAAATCAATAAGAATTGTGCAACAACAAATCAAAACAATCAGATTTCTTTGCTCTTATGCCATTTTATAAAAAAATAATGTTAAACTTTAAATAACCTTAAAATATTTTGCTCTCCATAAAAATATCTCCAGTCAAACACCAGACGTCTCACAGCTTCATCATGCAGCTCTTCAGAAACTCTCTCTCAGTAAATAACCTGCTGATGAGACTCTGATTTCTCCTCTGTTTTCACACCAGCTTCACTTTGTGATTTAGCTGTGGTGAAAAACATCTGCTGAAATGTCAGATTCTTCTTTAACTCTTCTCCTTTCTGTATCTTCTGCTCTGCATTCAGGATTTTCAGCTTCTCCTGATGTTTTGTCTCGTATTTCAGTCTTAGATTCAATTCCTTAATTACAGCCACATTCGCTCCACAAATAAGACACACGTGTTTACCGGCAGTGTCAGTAAACATCTACTCAGAATCCAATCGGTTTTAAAAGGCTCTGTTTTAAGTATCAACTTTTCTCTTCGCCACTGTGAGGCGCTGTTTCACAATAACTGTATAATAGGGTTAAATACATCAACAGAAGCTCGACTTGATTGACGCTGGAATGTTCCCAGGTAGTCTAGCGTTCGGTAAGGCAGCTGAAGCGCTGCATTATGGGATATGTAGTTTTGTGTTATCAGCGATTTATATCGCCGGATTATTAATAACAATAATAATAGATCTTTATAAAATCATCTCGCGGGCCAGATGTAATTGTACATCGGGCCAGATGAGACTTGAGTTTAACACGTGATCTACAGTGTACAGAGTTTCTCGATATTATTATGCTGTGGGAAAACCGGTTTACACGTTTACACCACGAGAGGAAAAAAAATACATGATCCAAAAAAACATTTTTAACACGCTTAACGTGACTTAATGCGAGAAGTGTAGAATATAAGAAGAGCAAAATCCAATCTAAAAGGCAAAAACGATAACAATACCATACCGAGCAGAGCAATGATTAGGGCTAATTAGGAACTCTGGGCCCATCTTGTGGTGGAAAACCGGAACCACAAGGACCGGAAATCCCCTGAATCTTTCAAAAAATCTTTCAGAAAAAGGTTTGGAGAGTCGTATAACCAGAGGGAGTCCTACAGACTGCTGTGACGCAACAGTGGAATATGCAAATGAGCTCATGATAGATCCTATATTGTGCTCCTGCAAACCAGAAATCTCATCAGTTTAGTCTCAACTACCGACACAAGCAGCAGCAAAAAAACAGGAGCAGCAGCAATAATAGAGCTAAGCCTCAAATATACATTTTATTCTACTGTTGTACATTGTAGTATTGGTAAGTAGATTTGCATATATATAAGCAAGGCTGTCAGTCGATTGCAACTTAATCACACATTTTCATCTGTTCTTAATGTACCTCAAATTAATTCTTTAAAATTTCACATTTACAATTATTTTACATTAAACGTTTTGATACTCTAATCAACATGGACATGGATAACTATGGGTGCTTTATGCAAATGTTTGTTTATTATTAGTGAAACAGTAAGACAAATGTTAAAGATTGAAAAAGTTTATTAAATATCCGAGTAAAGAAAGGACGTTGTGAATTGCCTCATATTTATTAATATTTTTAAATAAAAAAGTCAAACAGAAATGTGTGCTTTATTAATCGCACAGCAATAATATTTGTGACTTTAAAATTAATTAGCACTAGCACGTTAATTTTGAAAGCCCTAATATATGTGTATAAATGACAGCCCTATTAAATATATATATATATATATGTATATATGTTGTTTCATAATTGTTATTCTGATATGTCTCAGACTGTTTATTTTTATTTGTCTATTTATTTATTCAATATCCAATTTATTGTTTAATTTTCATGCAGTATTGAGAAATGTAGGATCCTTTAGACCATTAAATTTTATCCTTTGGTGTTTATGCTCTGCTCCACATCTGAGAGTTTAATTAATTATATTTTTTAGGTAAAATGGATTTAAACCTGTCAACACTGTATGTGGGTGATCTGCACCCCAACGTAACAGAATCCATGCTGGTGCAGAAATTCAGTCCTCTGGGCCAAATTCACTCTGTCCGCGTCTGCAGGTGCTGGAAAACCCATGTTTCACTTGGCTATGCATATGTCAACTTTTACCAGCAACTTGATGGTAATGTGATTCACTATTTCTGGACTTTATATACTTCATAGCCCACTTAATGCTTCATATTTAACTCATATATTATTATACTATATTATAGAATATTATTATTACATTGTGGAGGTTATTAATTTTCTTATGAGAAATGCTTTAATTAAAGGTGGGATTCACTTATTAGCTACCAAATCCTTTTTATCATATTTCATACCAATCTGTACCAATGGTAGCATTAATTCTAAATATGACTTTACATAGTCTTTTTTTTTTTTTTTTACTAAATTCAATGACCTGTATGAATTTTGTTCCCTCAGCTGAGCGTGCATTGGCGAAACTCAATTATGCTATCCTTATGGGGAAGCCAATGAGAGTCATGTGGTGTCAGAAAGATTCCACATTGAGGAGGAGTGGTGTTGGAAACTTGTTCATTAAGAACTTGGATTTGGAAACGACTAACAGCACGGACCTTTTTGAACTCTTTTCATTCTTTGGGAAAGTCCTGTCATGCAAGGTTCGAACTGTTTGGCATGATTAGTGTGTTTTTTAGTGTATCAGATTTCTGTGATATAAATTGTGTGTACTAACATGACATGTGTCTCTTCTGAAGTTTTTCACTTACAAGAAAGGGCCAAAAGGGTACGGCTATGTCCAATTCGAGTCTCAAGAGGCAGCGGATTTGGCAAAAGAGGAACTTGATGGCAAACTTCTTAACGGCCGTAAAATGTAAGCTATTGATAGAAAGTGTTGGTTTGGTCATATTGAGGTATTTCAGTCAATATCAATTGGTAGTATTGGTCGTGTGGGCAAAAAGATGTACAGCAATGTTCAAACACAGTGTCTGTGTTGTGTTACAGCTCCGTTGAACACTTTAAATCTTGTGAGGAACGTGAAGCTGAGGCACCCAGGACTTCAGCAAAAAGCCGCCGCACCCAGGACTTCAGCAAAAAGCAGGTAAATACACACACACACACACACACACACACACACACACACAACCACACACACACATACATACATAAATAACACACACAGGATTTGCCTTTTCTGCTCCAGAAAGAGGGCCTGGACCTCTACGTGAAGAACCTAAATGAGCATATAAATGACAAGTTCCTACAAAGGAAGTTCTCCAAATTTGGAACTGTTACTGGAGCAAAGGTCAGTAATTATCTTTACACTTTCCTGTGTATGTTTCTTCTTGCTGTCTTTTGAGTGTGTTCTAAAGAGTCTTCTCACTGTCTCCTACAGGTCATGATGCAGAATGGCCGCTCCAGGGGGTACGGCTTTGTGCGATTTTTATCTGCTGAGGATGCCATGAAGGCTAAGGAGGAGATAAATGGCACTGTGTGGGGCGAAATGAAAGTCTTTGTGGATGTTGCTTATTGGTGCAAAGATCACCAGAATACCCCTGTCCATAGTAATGTGAAGAGGACGGGGAGAGTGCAGGTGAAGATCATTCAGAACCCGAGCTGCACACATGAAAATAATTTGATATTAAAGTTAAATATTGCAGGTAAAAGGGTCTCTGGCTGCAGAAGGTTTGAAAACCCCCTCTAGGTAGTTACCTCAAAAGCCTCCTGATAACAGTAATTATGTTCTGAGTGGAACACAATGAAATGAAGTGTGTTAACCGCTGTGTGTATCTGTGTGGTATAGACTCGGAATATGGCTCAAAGAAAGCCACAAGATCCAGCCGTCGAAGAGGAACTAGTCCCACTTCTAGATCCAGCTGTTGCAGAGGAACCAGCTTCACCTCAAGATCCAACTGTTGAAGAGGAACCAGCACCACCTCAAGATCCAACTGTTGAAGAGGAAACAGAACCACCTCAAGATCCAACTGTTGAAGAGGAACCAGCCCCACCTCAAGACGGCTATGTCCAATTTGAGTCTCAAGAAGCAGCAAATTTGGCAAAGGTGGAGCTTGACGGCAAAGTTCTTAACGACCGTACAATGTAAGCTATAGATAGAGAGTGTGGGTTTGGTCAAATTTCAGTCAATATCAGTTGGTAGTATTGGTGGTATGGGCATTAACATGTACAGCAGTGTCTAAACGCAGTGTCTCTGTTGTGTTAAAGCTCCGCTGAACACTTTAAATCTTGTGAGCAACGTAAAGCTGTGATGAATAACTACACCCAGGGCTTCAGCAACAAGCAGGTAAACACACACACACACACACACACACACACACACACACACACACACACACACACACACACACAAAACACACACAGAATTCTGACTTTTCCTTTTCTGCTCCAGAAAGAGGGCCTGGACCTCTACGTGAAGAACCTGGATGAGCATATAAATCACAAGTACCTACAAAGGAAGTTCTCCAAATTTGGAACCGTCACTGGTGCAAAGGTCACTAATCTTTACACTTTCCTCCTTCCACAATGACCTGTGTATTTTTCCTCTTGCTGTCTGTTGAGTGTGTTCTAGAATCTTCTCACTGTCTCCTACAGGTCATAGTGCAGGATGGCCGCTCCAGGGGGTACGGCTTTGTGCGATTTTTATCTGCTGAGGACGCTATGAAGGCTAAGGAGGAGATAAATGGCACTGTGTGGGGCAAAAAGAAAGTCTTTGTGGATGTTGCTGATTGGTGCAAAGATCACCAGGATGCCCCTGTCCATAGTAATGTGAAGAGGACGGGGAGGGTGCAGGTGAAGATCATTCAGAACCCGAGCTGCACACATGAAAATGATTTAATATTAAAGTTAAATATTGCAGGTAAAAGGGTCTCTGGCTGCAGAAGGTTTGAAAACCCCCTCTAGCTAGTTACCTCAAAAGCCTCCTGCTAGCAGTAATTATGTTCTGAGTGGAACACAATGAAATGAAGTGTGTTAACCGCTGTGTGTATCTGTGTGGTATAGATTTGGAATATGGCTCTAAGAAAGCCACAAGATTCAGCCGTCGAAGAGGAACCAGTCCCACTTCTAGATCCAACTGTTGAAGTGGAACCAGCACTAGCTCTAGATCCAGCTGTTGAAGAGGAAATGGCTCCACCCCAAGATCCAAATGCTGAACAGAAATTAGTTCTAACTCAAGATCAAGATTCAGCTAAAGGGCGTTCATTATTTGTGAGTAAAGTTGAGATGGACTAGGACACACACACACACACACACACACACACACACACACACACACACATACAAAACACACACAGAATTCTGACTTTGCCTTTTCTGCTCCAGAGAGAGGGCCTGGACCTCTACGTGAAGAACCTGGATGAGCATATAAATCACAACTACCTACAAAGGATATTCTCCAAATTTGGACCTGTCATTGGAACAACGGTCAGCAACTTTTTTTACACTTTCCTCCTATCACTATGACCTGTGTATGTTTCCTCTTGCTGTCTGTTGAGTGTGTTCTAGAGTCTTCTCACTGTCTCCTACAGGTCATGATGCAGGATGGCCGCTCCAAGGGGTACGGCTTTGTGCGATTTTTATCTGCCGAGGACGCTATGAAGGCTAAGGAGGAGATAAATGGCACAGTGTGGGGCGAAAACAAAGTCTTTGTGGATGTTGCTTATTGGTGCAAAGATCACCAGAATGCCCCTGTCCATAGTGATGTAAAGAGGACGGGGAGGGTGCAGGTGAAGATTATTCAGAACCCGAGCTGCACACATGAAAATGATTTGATATTAAAGTTAAATATTGCAGGTAAAAGGGTCTCTGGCTGCAGAAGGTTTGAAAACCCCCTCTAGCTAGTTACCTCAAAAGCCTCCTGCTAGCAGTAATTATGTTCTGAGTGAAACACAATGAAATGAAGTGTGTTAACCGCTGTGTGTCTCTGTGTGGTATAGACTCGGAGTATGGCTCGAAGAAAGAAGGTTCAGCCGAGTAAAAAAGTTGTCACAGAAAAGCCACAAGATCCAGCCTTTGAAGAGGAACCAGTCCCACCTCTAGATCCAGCTGTTGAAGAGGAGCCAGCATCACCTCTAGATCCAGTTGCTAAAGAGGAACCAGCCTCATCTCAAGATGGCTATGTCCAATTTGAGTCTCAAGAAGCAGCGAATTTGGCAAAGGTGGAGCTTGACGGCAAAGTTCTTAACGAACGTACAATGTAAGCTATAGATAGAGAGTGTGGGTTTGGTCAAATTTCTCAAATTTCAGTCAATATCAGTTGGTAGTATTGGTGGTATGGGCATTAACATGTACAGCAGTGTCTAAACGCAGTGTCTCTGTTGTGTTACAGCTCCGTTGAACAGTTTAAATCTCGTGAGCAACGTAAAGCTGTGACGAATAACTACACCCAGGGCTTCAGCAACAAGCAGGTAAACACACACACACACAGACACACACACACACACACACACACACACACACACACACACACACACACACATACAAAACACACACAGAATTCTGACTTTTTCTTTTCTGCTCCAGAAAGAGGGCCTGGACCTCTACGTGAAGAACCTGGATGAGCATATAAATCACAAGTACCTACAAAGGAAATTCTCGAAATTTGGAACCGTCACTGGTGCAAAGGTCACTAATCTTTACACTTTCCTCCTTCCACAATGACCTGTGTATGTTTCCTCTTGCTGTCTGCTGAGTGTGTTCTAGAGTCTTCTCACTCTCCTACAGGTTATGATGCAGGATGGCCGCTCCAGGGGGTACGGCTTTGTGCGATTTTTATCTGCTGAGGACGCTATGAAGGCTAAGGAGGAGATAAATGGCACTGTGTGGGGCAAAAACAAAGTCTTTGTGGATGTTGCTAATTGGCACAAAGATCACCAGAATGCCCCTGTCCATAGTAATGTGAAGAGGACAGGAGGGTGCAGGTGAAGATCATTCAGAACCCGAACTGCACACATGAAAATGATTTGATATTAAAGTTAAATATTGCAGGTAAAAGGGTCTCTGGCTGCAGAAGGTTTGAAAACCCCCTCTAGCTAGTTACCTTAAAAGCCTCCTGCTAGCAGTAATTATGTTCTGAGTGAAACACAATGAAATGAAGTGTGTTAACCGCTGTGTGTATCTGTGTGGTATAGATTTCTAATATGGCTCCAAGAAGGCCACAAGATCCAGCCGTCGAAGAGGAACCAGTCCCACTTCTAGATCCAGCTGTTGCAGAGGAACCAGCTTCACCTCAAGATCCAACTGTTGAAGAGGAACCAGCACTAGCTCTAGATCCAGCTGTTGAAGAGGAACCAGCCCCACCTCTTGATCCAGCTGTTGAAGAGGAACCAGCTCTAGATCCAGCTGTTAAAGAGGAACCAGCCCCACCTCAAGATCCAACTGTTGAAGAGGAACCAGCACCAGCTCCAGTTACAGCTGTTGAAGAGGAACCAGCACCAGCTCTAGATCCAGCTGTCGAAGAGGAACCAGCCCCACCTCAAGACCCAACTGTTGAAGAGGAACCAGCCTCACCTCAAGACCCAACTGTTGAAGAGGAAATGGCTCCACCCCAAGATCCAAATGCTGAACAGAAATCAGTTCTACCTCAAGATCAAGATTCAGCTAAAGGGCGTTCATTATTTGTGAGTGAAGTTGAGATGGACTAGGACACAACACACACACACACACACACACACACACACACACACACACACACACACACACACACACACACAATTATTAATATATTCATGGTTGTAGTAACGAGTGTATATTTGAATAATTCCAAATGTTTCATTTTGATGAACTGTCGATATTAAAATGACAATTTCGCCTTTGCCATGTGGAAACAAAACTCCACCCCCCGATTCCTAATTTACATTTATTTATAATTACACAGATTTCTACTCTATTTACTCTTTATATGTGTGTGTTTGTGTGCAGATGGATCAAATGGAAATGCTCCTAGAAAAGCAGTAATCAAGCCAGTGAGTATCTGTCCTAAAAACTGGATTTTGTGCTAATAATTGTTTATGTAATACACAATATTATCTTCACACACACACACACACACACACACACACACACACACACACACACACACACACACACACACACGTTGTGTAAACTAAAACCCCTCTGCATTTCTCTTTCAGGAAACTCTAAAGATGCTCCCTGGCACAGAAAATTAGAGGCAGAACTAAAACTTAATGAATAAAATAAACCCTTCACACAACATTTTACTTTAAAGTGATTATTGACATGAACATTTGCGCCCAACTTTCTTATACACGCAGTTCTATAGTTCAATTTTTTGCAATGTAAAGTATCTCAAGAACATTCTTCAGAAGAGATGACTGCGGATGGAGCCACTAAGAAACCATGAAGATGATCATTTTTGAGTCAGTGTACCGCCAGCAACTTCGACTCCATGATAAAACTATAAAGAATTTCCTGGTTGCACAATTTTGGACTATGGAGTACACTGTTATAGACAGTTCTAGTATTTATAATCACACTATGCGGAGTCTAGATGAGGATGGATTACCTTCTGAGTTTCTTTTGAACATTTCTTACTCAAATCATCTCAGGACGTTTTTAAACTCACCTAATCTGGCTAAATGTATGAATTTAAACATGTATTTGTAATCAGAATTGAGAGGAAGATGTAGCTCATTATGATTAGGTCATGAATTCAAATCCATGCACCATTTAGCTGCTACTGCTGGGCTCCTGAACAAGGCCCTCAAATCCCAACTGCTCAGATGTATAAAAGTCACTGTGGATAAGTACGTCTGCCAAATGACAAATAAATTGAACTGAGCCTGTAGTGATCGCTTTGCTCGTGTCCCATATTCAGAGTTCATAAATAAACCAAACACTTGCTCAATTTGTCCATCAGATGGTGCAGCGTGTTCACTGTGAGAGACAGAATAGATTAGAAGTCACAGAAAGAAAAAATTCATACAGCACACACACTCTTCATCTATCTAAAAATTTAAATGTAAAAATGTAAAAAGTTAAAAAAAGTATTCACTTTTGATTGTAATTGATTTTGGGGACCAGATCATACAAATAAAATCTGCTGTAAGTTGATGTCACAGCAGAATCTGAGACAGAGGAGTCACATCACATCCCTAAATTAATTGATCATCTATTTTCAGTTTCATGATAATAATCTGCGAGTCATGAGTGGTGAATATCAACATTTTTATTTTAAAACATCCAACCTGCGCAAACACGGCTAGGTAAGCTGTTAGCTAGCTCGGTGAACTAGACTAGCTAGTCAGATCTTTCTGTGTGTCTAGAAATGTTCAGGAACTTCTAATAGACCAGGATAGGAAAATATAAGCAAATAAGCAAGCAAGCTCTTGAGGTTATTACACATTAGAAGTTTAGATTTTAAAATGAAGAGATTACATTGATATTTGTTATCAAAATCGTGTTCGTGTTACTCCAGCCTACAGGAAAATATACACTATATTGCTAAAGGTTTGCAGACACCTGGGCAAAAGTATGGTATGTCCTTTTTAAGCATTGCTTTCCACATCCAGTCCCAATTTTCTCCACTCTTCTGGGAAGATGTTCTACTAGATTTTGCATAGATTTGGCACAAGGGTGTTAGTGAAGGTGAGGTGAGGAGGCCTGGAGTGCAGTCAGCATTCCCATTTATCTCAAAGGTGTTCAGTAGGGTATGAGATCAGAGCTCAATAGCAGGCCACTCAAGATCTTTCTCTCCAAACCATGTAAATATTATCTTTATGGAGCTAGCTTTATGCACAGAGGCATTGCCATACAGGAACAGGTTTTGGTTTCCAAGTTCAAGTGAACGCAAATGTTTATTATATCGCATCCAAAGACATCGTTTACAATTGTGTACCTCCAGTTTTGTGGTAACAGTTTGGAAAACAACCAAATATAGCAGGAAAGGTTGGGGGTCTACAAACTTTTGGCAATATAGTGTATAAGAGGAATCTTTTCTAGATAACTAGTTCCACTATTTGGACAAAAATATTGGGACTCCTGACTTTTCCAGCCATATCTGAATCTTTCAGAAACTGAACCGCAATGTTGGAGGCACACATTTGTATAGGACGTCTCTGGATGCTGTAGCATTCAATAATCCCTTCACTTGAACTAGGAGACCCGAACCTGTTCCAGCATGACAATGCCCCTGTGCACAAAGCCAGCTCCATGAAGATATTCTTTACATTAATTGGACTGGAAGATCTCCTGCTATAAAGATATCACCTCAAACAAATAGAACACCTTTGGGATGAATGTAAATGCTGACTGCACCCAGGCCTCTTCACCTCACCCACATCAGTACCTGACTTTACTAACACCCTTGTGGCTGAATGAGCACAAATTTCCACAAAAGTCTTGTTTAAGATCTTTCCAGAAGAGTGGAGGTTCTTAAAACAGCAAATGGAGATCACATGTGAAATGTGGATGTTCAGAAAGGACATACAAATCTTAGACTCAGGTGTCTACAAACGTTTGTACATAAAATGTATTTCTCTAGATGCATATAATATGAGTTAGCAAGCAAACTAACAAATCTAGCAAGTCAGCTACATTTTATTGTTGATAATGAAAGTAAGGTAGCTCACTTGATTGGGTAATATTATTGTTTATACCTCATTTTGTAGAACATTTTCAAGTTGGTTATCTTTAAAAAAAAATAGCTCATGTTTTTTCACACAGAACTTGAATAAGTTTGAATGAAATGCAAAATAAAAAAAATAAAAAAAATCACAACTGCAAATCCATTTTATGTAAATGATGTTATTTGTATATGTGTGTCTCGACTGTCTTTTACTGTCTTTTATTGTATTTTTTTTTTTACTTTCCCCTTACCCAGCTTATGATAAGTCTTAAGTCTTTCATGCAAAGGTTACCTCTGATTGCTCCACATCTGAAATAAATCTCTTTTAACTCACCTCGGTGATACTATGCATTGTCTCAGTTATTTATTAGAAAGTCGAAAAATGCACTCGAGTAAAGGTTCATGTGTGAGTGACGGGGGTTTTACGGTTCCGTTGTATTAAAAAGAGAAAAAAACAACAGGTTCAGCACGTTACGAATCGATCAGACTTGCTCAAGACGTATTGGGTGAAAAAAATTGCACTCAAATAGTTTGGCCAAAGGTTGAATGTGATATGCAATGCTGAAATCTTAGAACTGGATGCACTCGTGGGATTGTGGCAGCAAAAAAAAAGAGACACATGCACAATGAATACAATTCCTGTCTGTTCCAGATGGGAAATGTTTTTAGTGTTTATTGAATACCTCAGGAGTCAGGATGTGGCCCTCAGGGTCACTTTGATGCCACCCTCATGCTGCTTTAGTACTCACCCGAACAATTAGAGTTAGAGAGAGAGGATTTTTTTTTTCTTTTGTAGGAAAGGACTCTAGCAAAGTTGTTATTTACTCAGGCATTCTTGATAAGATTACTGTTGTGTTTAAGAAGTAAGATCCGGAAGCTCGACTCTACCACCCCCCTTTCCATACAGGGAATTATAAAAAGCTTGATTGGGGGATCGCTGGGTGGCTGAAGGCAGCAGGTTCTTTAATAAGTAACTGTCTCACTTCTTTTTCTATCTCTCTCTCTCTCTCTCTCTCTCTCTCTCTCTCTCTCACACACACACACACACACACACACACATCTCTGTCTCTTTTTCTCTCCGCATCTCGGCCTCCAGAAGCAATTCGCTGAGGGACAGGATCTCTCTCATACTCTTGCTCGTGCTGTCTCTATCCGTGTTTCTACCCTCTCTCCCCACCTCTTTCCATGGTTAAATGGACAAAGCTGGCATCTCAGAAGCTGCGAGCCCCCTGGCAGGCACCGCTCAGGTCACCGAGGCAACAGCAGCCAGTTCTCGGGTGTTTGGCTGCAGCTTTGTGCGGCACTGGGTCCCCCTGGCCTACAGAGAGGAGCTTTATCAAGTTCTGCGACTAACGGGGCCTCTGGTGAGTTACCTCCTCACATACATACACACTTTCTCACAGCCGAGTGCAAAAGCACATCTTGTGTAACAGCCGTATCAATAAATCAGGGAAATCAGGTTAAACCCTTCAGTGGTCACTTTTAAGAAGAATGTCCTACAGTGTTGCAGATCCGTTATGTATAATGCAAAGCCATAACTCTTACAAATATTCATTACCCATAATTATTTTCTTTAACAATGTTTACAAATTGTTTTAGGGTTCGATACGTTCTTCGCGATATAACATGATTCATTTTTTAACATGTTGGAACACGAAAAAAACGCAAATACTCCAAATATCTAGAAAGTGTTACCATCATTATAATGTCTTTCCAAGATCTATAAAGTCGAACTCTTTCTGGACAGTTGGTTTATAAATGCAGGAAAAATGAACAGGAATTAAAACCTGTCATCCGAATAGTGTGAATATGCAGTAACACAAAACTGAATATTTTGATGAAAGAGGTTGTGGTTATATTGAACTCTTCGCACACAACAAAAAGTACAATTTGGTCATCCTTTAATAAATATGTGTCCCTACTAACAGGTTCTTAGATAAGGATATTGACTGCTTTACAAATGGTCTTCGTGTTTTTGGTCTTCTACAAATGATCTTTTGAGGCTTAATGACAAGAAACTGAATTCCCAGTATAATCTACTGATCTTTCAGGCCACCTGGTTGTCCCTCACACTTTCGATCTCAGAAACTTTACATCATGATGTGCTTTAAATTTTAAATTTCTGTGATCTACCAGATGAATAGGTCAAAACAAAACTAAATGTAGTTTTGTCTCAAGTCAAGTCAAGTCAAGTTTATTTGTATAGCGCTTTTCACAACAGACATTGTCTCAAAGCAGCTTTACACAAATCAACAGTGATGGTGAATGGTGTGCATTTGTCCCTGATGAGCAAGCCGTGGCGACTGTGGCAAGGAAAAACTCCCTTAGATGTTATGAGGAAGAAACCTTGAGAGGAACCAGACTCAAAAGGGGAACCCATCCTCATCTGGGTGACATCAAGAGTTTGATCATAAATCTTTCAACAATACAGAACACTGGAGAGTGAGAACTAACATGATTACTGGAGTATAAGATTATAAGTAATGTTCTTTCTGCAGTCTTAAACAGTCTATATGGTTAGTAGCTCCGAGTTTTATAAGCTCAGCATTTGTGATCACCACAGATCCAGCATCAGCTTCTCCATGCCAGAGCCTTTAAACACTCCAGGAGGTCCAATGTCAAAACTCCACACATGTAGCGGGATCCAAATGGCACTGGTACGTCTCTAGATGGTTCAGGATGTTTGTGAGTTCGGCATCTACTTCTTTAGAGGTCCGTAATCATCACGAGGTGGGAGGTGACTGAGCTGGAGCAACCTCAGGATGCCTCGGGATGGGGAGAGAAAGAGAAGCAGTGGAGAGGAATTAGCGTAGCTGCTGTTCATGATATTAACAGCACAAGTTGATAATGTGCATGTGATCAGATGTTCTGGAGCACAAGGTTATGATGTGATGTGTGTTATGTGTAGGCTTTGCTAAAAAGATACGTTTTTAATCTACACTTAAATTGGGTGAGTGTGTCTGAGCCCCGAACACCGTCAGGAAGACTATTCCAGAGTTTAGGAGCTAAATGTGAAAATGCTCTACCACCTTTAGTGGACTTTGCTATTCTAGGAACTACTAGAAGCCCAGAGTTTTGAGATCTCAGGGAGCGTGGCGGATTGTAGTAGTGTAACTACAAAAGCTTTTTCTTTTTTTTAAAGCTCATTTAGATCATTCCTGTCTGCTAATGAATGCTATATGGATAAAAAAGTATTGGGACCCCTTATGTGGTTCCTTCACAAACTTTTACCACAAAGTTTGAGGCACACAATTGCATATAATGCCTTTGGATGCAGTAGCATTAAATCTTCCCTGCACTTGAACTAGGAGACCCAAGCCTGTTGCAGCATGACAATGCCCCTGTGCACAAATCCAGCTTCATGAAGAAATGCATTACATGGGTTTGTTTAAAGATCTTCTGTTATAGAACACTTCATCTGGGAAGAATGTGAATGGTGACTGCACCTCGGCCCTCCTCACCTCACCCACATCAGTACCTGGCTTAACTAACGCCCATTGTGGCTGAATGAATCACCACAAATCTCCACAAAATCTCTTCCCAGAAGACTGGAGGTTACTAAAACAGCAAATGGAGACTAAACTAAAAAACACATAGCAATCTAGTCAGGTGTCCACATACTTCTGTCCATATTAGAAATCTTTCTGCATTTTTGGAAAAATCATGTCACCCAGCAACAATTTATCACCTGGAAGTTTTTAATATATTTTATTACCACATGATTTCCTGGAAACCCAAATCCAGAGTGTGCTCTACCATGCTGCTAGCAATTCTGCTCTGTCTTATTGTTTGATGTTGGTTGATGCTTGTATGTGTGACGCCTTTTGAGTTCATGAGGTGCTGTAGACATTTCTTATCAAAAATGTTACGATTTTAGAACTCTGATATAGACACTTGAGTTTCAGTTTTCTTTTACTTCTTGCTAGAATTACAGTAATTGTCAAACCAACGCCATTTGGGAACTCGAGATTTCAACAGCCACTGCGACCTGCAAATATCGCAGCTTGAAACTCCAACTCCCAAACCACACACACATTCCTATCCTACTAATGCAGCACAAGTGCGCTCAATAACACACATACAAACAAACAAGAAAAGACCTCCATTTACACTCTGTAAATAATGTTCTTTTAAACCTGCTCCATTGTCTTACCAAGTCTTCATGATTGATATTTTGCTGCCAATTTTTTTGCCACTATTTACACCTTTAACTGTGTTTAACTTTGCCTCTAGGGCTTCTTCCTAGTTTTGACAAAGTTTCTGATTTTCATTTTTGGAATTAGTTGCTTGGATTAATATGTTTTCACTGCATTTGCATTTGCCTGTGTGAGTTTTTTCAAGAGTCAATAGTCAAGAAGCTTTAATTGTCATTTCAACCATATATATAGCTGACGCAGTACACAGTGAAATGAAACAACGTTCCTCCTAAACCCTGGTGCTACATACAACAACAATCACAGAAAACTTTGATACTTTATGATACTAATGTTTGATTGCAGTCACAGGTTTCTTCTTTCTTTTTTTTGCAATGAGGAAACATGCACTGAACCACTGCACCATATTACATTTAAAGCACACAGCCAAAACGTGAACGTTCTACTGTCCAAAACTTCTGGTTTCCTCCATGGAAACATTCTGAAGTATTCCAGCCAGGCATTAAAAACCTGCATATGGACTTTGTGTGCTCACTCATAATCTAATGGTGGCATCCATATATGAGATAAGTTTGTGCAGAAGGCTCAAAGTCAATCCTCAAGCCACTTGCAAGTCTGGGAAGAAAACAAGAGACTCTGTTTACAGCTTTTGTCCAGATGATTGAGAATGGCAGGAATCTAAGATGATTGGAACATGCAGTTTTAGCATTTTGGGTGCAAGAGATTGATTCAAGACCACACAGGAAGTCCAGTCTCTACTAGAATTTCATTAAAACGTTAATTCAAGATATAGAAATTATGATGAAATATGACATTTTGGTAAATCAAGCAATCGTTTAAGTCACAACAGTTTTTTTGTTTATTCAAAGCAAACAGTTTTTGATGGACAGCACAGCCTGTGAGAAAATCTGATTGAAGCCTCAAGACAAAAATCCAGTGACTCACAAACTCTTTGGGTTTCTATAGCAGATTCAAATACACTATTTTAAAGCAAGTAACAAATTATGCTTCCTGTACAGCAGACTTATAAATATAATTATACATAGAATTACAATATATGGACAAAAGGTTTGTGGACATCGAACCACAAGTTTAAGTTTTTTTAAACATCCCACTCCACTTTTAGTCCCCATTTGCTGCTATAATAATCTCCACTCTTCTAGAAAGATGTTCCAATAGATTTTGTTAAATTTTAAACTCGTTCAGCCTCAAGGGTGTTAGTAATATCAGGTACTGATGTAGATGAGGTGAGGAGGCCTGGGGTGCAGTCAATTCCAATTCATCCCAAAGGTATTCAATGGGGTTGAGGTCAGAGCTCTATAGCAGGAGATCTTCCACTCCAACTCATGTAAAGCATATCTTCATGGAGCAGGCTTTGTGCACAGGGACATTATCATGCTGGAACAGGTTTGGTTTTGTAGATCAAGTAAAGGAAAAATTGAAAGGTAACATATCCAAAGACATCCTGGAAATTGCCATTTTGATACATCTGCCTTTCTGAATCAGAGAATATCATTGCTTTAAGAATGATGCCACTAAAGGTCCGAAATCCCTACATTAGGGGATTACTAGATTTTTCTGTCTTCTACATATTTTCCTTATTTCAACCTCATTTCCATCAGGTCTAAAAACCTGAATGAATTAATTTGAGATATAATCCTCATCTCAACCCGATCTTGAGTATTTTTTCTTTGTTCCACCATTGGGAAAAAAAGCACACATTGATATTTCATGGCTTTTGTGTTTTGCAGCTTGTTACACGGATTTTAGGTTTCCTCCAGCCATTTGTCAGCACCATATTCGTTGGTCATCTGGGAAACGCTGAACTGGCGGGATACGCACTGGCTTCTGCGGTAATATTACATTACATTTACATTTAAATGTATTTAATTTTTGCAGTTGCCCCTTATCCTATTACAATTATCTCAAGAGCACGGCAGGAGGCATCTTGGTGGTGGTGGGGTTTGAACTCAAGACCTTCTGATCAGAAGTCTGATATTGTTAATTTCTTATTTTTATTATGTTATATTAATAGACTATTCATATTTCATCATGTATGTTAAATTGATGCAAAGACAGGAGGAGGGGCTGGAGGTGGCAGAGTTGAAGATGCTGAGATTTTAATTGGAGTGATGAGGATGAGCAGGATTAGAAATGTGTTTATTAGAGGGACCGTACAGGTAGGACATTTTGGAGACAGGCTGAGAGAGGTATAATTGAGACGGTTTGTCATGTACAGAGTCATGGACATGGGGTATATCGGTAAAATAATGCTGAGGATGGAGCCGCTAGGCAGGCGGAAAAGAGGAAGGACAATGAGGAGGTTTATGGACGTGGTGAAGGAAGACATGCAGGTAGCTGGTTTAAAAGAGGCAGATTTAGAGAACAGAGTGATATGGAAAGAGATGATCTGCTGTGGCGACCCCTACTGAGAGCAGCTGAAAGTAGAAGGAAAGGAAGAACTTTATATAATATGAACCTTGACCTATTAAAGATTTCAAAAATCCCTTAAAAGCATTGCTTTTCTGTAAGCGTGATTAGGTTTCATTAGAGCCATGTACTGTTTTCCTGTAAACCCAAATGTTTGCAAGAGGCCAATAAATCATTGGCATATAGCTTCATAGTCTCTTGCACCTAATCACATGCAAAAAGTCAAAGGCTGATTAATTAAATACAGAGATGACTTCAGAGCAATACATACAGTATATAGCTTTTGCATTACCTGTTTACTGCTCTGCTCACAATACCTTCACCTCCCTGAGCAGATCTTCTCTCAAGTTTTTAGGAAGCAACTGATGACAATTGAATTCATGGATTTCTTTTCGAGAGCAGCGAGTGTGTGATAAGAGAAAATCCAGTTGCAAAAGGTTTTATCTAATCTCTTTTTTCCCCCAGACCATTAATGTGACCACAGCAGCCACAGGATGTGGTCTGGCCCTGACATGTGACACGCTGGTGTCTCAGGTGAGCATATAATGAAATCTTCACTTCTTCACTGAGCTGTTACCAAAAAGTTGGAGGCTCATAATTGACTAGAATGTCTTTGGAAGCTGTAGCATGTCATTTTCCCTTCACTTGAACTAGAAAAACAAACTGTTCCAGCATGACAATGTCCCTGTGCACAAAGCCAGCTACATGAACATATGGTTTACATGGGTTGGAATGGGAGAGCTTGATTTTGGCCTGCTATAGGGCTTTGATTAACATGTTTTGGATGAATGTGAACGCTGACTGCACCCCAGGTCTTCACACCTCACCTACTTCAGTATCTGACTTTACTAACGCCTTTGTAGCTGAATGAGCACAAATGTCCACAAGCACACTCCAAAATCTAGTGGAACATCTTCCCTGAAAAGTGGAGGTTATTATAGCAGGAATGGGATGTTCAAAAAGCACATGGCAATCTAATGCACAGGTGTCCACAAACGTTTGTCCATATAGTGTAGGTTAATCGTGATATAAAGGTATATTATTTAAATCATAGCCTATTATGTGATTGAGCAACCCAGTGTAGAAAATTATTCCTGTTTCATCAGGTGCTTGTTAAATCTGTCAATCATTCCAATAGATCTTTCCATGACTCCGTCCCCATTTTTTGTTTAATAAAAAAGGACCTAGTCCAAACAATCATTCTGTCCATATAATGACAATTATTGTTCAAACCATAGTGTTTAGAAGAACCATTTGCCAATCATTTGTATAAAACTCCCCTTGACTCTATGTGACTGTTCAAATCAATCATCCTGTCTGCACTTAAGGAAACAATCGGATTTTTTGGCAATTTTATTTACCAAAATGAAGAATTTGACTTGTAATTATGTGAATAAAGCAGGATTATTGATGTCACGTCTGAGGATGTACAGTTATATAAACACAATCTTTAGAAAGTTCTGACCTGTCTAAACAGCTGGCTTTTGATCCCAAATCAAGTTCACACTTTCATCACTTTAGAAGTAAAGCAATACTTTAAATGAACCACCTTCACAGAGATTGATCTCCCGTGCAGCTGACGAGGCTGGGAATGAAAATACCATAGTTGAAAAGCTTACGAAAGCTCGTATTTAGAAAATTTAGACTTTTGATTGCTGTCATAAATGAGTATAATAAATATATCATGTGTTTATGGTGCTATGACTTCACTTTAAAAGTGAAATCTTGCCTAAAGCACCTTTAATAACATGTCAATTATCTATTATGAGCCATTTACAGCTATGATAATAATATTGTTTTGTGGTCTGGCTACTGTATACCAAGCTAGTAAATCTGCTAGTAACACTTTGTGAAACAATGTCTGTAAATCAGTATATCTTGGATATGCTATTGTACATGTCAGTGCTGGTTTGTGTCTGTAGACATTCGGCAGTAAAAACCTGAAACGTGTTGGGGAGATTATGCAGAGGAGCATCCTGATCCTTCTGCTCTTCTGTCTGCCATGCTGGGCCATCCTCATCAACTCCGAGTCCCTTTTGTTACTTCTGCAGCAGGAAGCCGAGGTTGCCAGGTGAGACTTGGTGGAAGATTCGAATCTGTGTGATACCTGGTTCAGAAATCCTGATGACTGCCTACTGTCACTGTCTTTTTTAACTAAAAGTTTTGGCAAAATATTTTATATAAATATATATATATACTTTGCCATGCCTCTTGTGAAACTTGCCAAAGATATTAGAGATTTCCTTCGGACCTTGAGATCCAGTTCATCCCAGAGCAGTTTTCGGTGTGGTGACTAGGCAGGCAATTCTATGAAAAAAACTCTCCAGACGACTGTTTGCTTTCTAAATAATGCTAACAGAACTTGGACGTACGCTTGGCTCACTGGCTTGATCATTTAGGGATGAAGTTCTGGTCATTAACGTATAAATTCCTATTTTATATATACTATTTTTATATTTATTTCACTCATTACATCTTTAACACAAATATCTGTACTTTCTACTTCTCACATTTTTAAACCAGACTTTAATTTTAATCTATTTGGTGACATCATCAATATTTTTTTATTCTCACTGGGCATCATTTTCAGTCCATTAACCTATTTCTTGTCATTGCACGACTTTTTCAATGTACCACTGGTGCAGAATTTCCTGGCTAACACGCACCACAGACGTAGGCTAGATCACGAAGCTAACACTGAGCGCGGCAGAGGACAACAATGTCTGTTGTAAAAAGCTCTATAGAAATAAACTTGACTTGACTTGACAGACAGGGTCAGCGATGTAAGCATGACTGAGATTAGAGACATTCCCGATCACCTGATCATCATCATCTTTTCTCTGCTTGTGTTCTATATGGTGGATGTTCAGCCTGGATACATTCATTAGAGAACAACATTAGAAATTATTTTGTATTAATATATTAATATAATGTAAAGTTCAGTTACCAGCACTAAAACAGGTAGTAGTAATGACTAATTTTTACTGAAGTACAAGTCAGAGCCCAAACTTCTTTACCTCAACCTGAGTGAAAAAGTTTAGTCAGTACTTTTACCAGAGTCTTTTAAAACATGAGTATCTGTACTTCTACTTGAGTGAAGGATGTGTGCACTTTTGCCATCTCTGTTAATTACAGTCCAAATTCGTCTTTATGGTTCTTGAGTTAAAGTCTGCTCAGTAACTGCATGGATCTTTAGGCGGTTCATGTGGAGAACATCCTTATCTGCACAGAGTGGTCTCCAATCGAAGAGAACCTCATACAGAAGTAGGGCGTCAGAATGAATCAGGTAGATACGTAAAGAAGAAAGGGACAAGATCACTGAAACATAAGGAGCATGTTTCAATCGACAGAGAGAAAGAGAGAGAGAGAGAGAGAGAGAGAGAGAGAGAGAGAGAGAGAGAGAGAGAGAGGGGAGGGAGAGAAACATGGATTTTTTTGTGTATTTAATATTACATAATAGTAAGAACCCTGTGCAGTGTGATCAGGGTGTAAATAGGGACTCTAGTTAACAATATTGTAAGGAAGTGTGTGTAAAAAGTGCAGTTCATGCATCACTGCACACACACCCCTCACAGCCACTTTTCACCCTCCTGCCATCTAGAAAAAGAGTTTCCACCAACTTTTTGACTGCTCAATGCAAAGAGACCAAACTGACACACACACACACACACACACACACACACACACACACACACACACACACACACACACACACACACACTTATCACCTTCATTGAAATCTTTTGCATAATTAACCTCTTCTAAACCACTAATGTTTGCATGTACACTATCTATTATTATATGGACAATTTATTGGCACTAACACCATAATGTATTGTATTGCCTGGTGCTGCAGTGTGTAGTTTCCACTAAATGTTTTTTTTGTACATATGCACTTTATGTAGTATCACTTTGTGTTAATTGATGTTGCTTGATAAACCACCTTGGGAGAATGTTCTTTTATTTCACAGTGTGTTGTTCCACTTAAGTACAGTGGATACCCTCTCTCTCTTTCACTTTGTGTCTCTCAATGCTTGAGTGTTTCCAAATTTCTCATTTGTTTTAACTTTCTTTCCTCCTCAGGATTGCACAGTTGTATGTGATTGCCTTCCTGCCTGCAGTTCCTGTAAGTCTTCTCATTTATCATTCGTTCTGAATTCTTATTTCGCACAAATAAATGAACAAAGTTACACTAAACTTTATTTTGTGTCAATTTTTTTTTTGGTGTATAAATACAAAACTCCACTCTTATTGTATAAATACAATCTCCACTCTTCTGGGAAGGCTATCCACTAGATTTCAGCGCATGAATGGCCATTAAAGTGTTCAGCATTCAGCATTTAGCTACAAGTGCTTTAATGAAATCAGGATGGAAGTTCTTTCACTCAAACCTGGAGCTCATTTTTGTGCACAGGGACATGATCATGCTGTTTGGGTCTCATAGTTCAAGTGAAAAGAAAATGTAATGCTAAATATACCCTATTATTATTAGATTCTAAAACGTCTCTTTTATGATGGTGTTATTGTGTTTAGTTAATTTTTTAGCATCATCTAAAAGACAGGCGAGGAAATCTCTGCTCGCAAAATTCAGCTGCATGTGAAAAAGTCTTGGAATTTCCAACTTCCGACTTAGTAAAAATGCCCCGCCTTTTCAGGATTTCCATTAAGAAAGTCAGAAATATTTTCTCAACACTATAGGCACTCACTTTGTCAACAGAAAATATAATACTAATTCAACACTTGAAAACATTTTTAATGTTATTTCGCTAACTATATAACTAACTATTTAGACTCAGGATTAGTGAAGTCAGGTGACTAGCTTGTTGCTAAGAAAACACTTACAGAGGCAGCCATGTTTTTTCCTGCATTATAGTTCAGACTTACTGTTCCACATCCAAGTTAAAGCGAATTCAGTGTCAAAGCAGTAACGTAACACATGCATAAGCATACACGTCAAAGTGATTTTCTTTTCTGAATCCTAGCAAATCGAAAGCTATTGATGTTTTTAGCAATTCATTGTTTGCTAATCAGTGAAAAATCTTTCATTTGGATTTCCTCAGGCCTTTTTCTTACACCAGCTGCAGGTAGCTTACCTTCAGAACCAGGTACATGATTGTGTATACTAATTTGTGACGTGTGTATGTTTGTGTGTGTGGGTTATGAACGAATGATAGTAAATCAATCGTGTTGTTGGATTTCAGGGGATCATTCTGCCCCAGATGTACACAGCAGTTATAGCCAACGTATTAAACGTAGGGATCAATTACATGCTCATATTCCGGATGGGTTTGGGAGTGAAGTGAGTATCCTGAACTGAGCAGTTCCTTCTCTGACTCTGTGATGTGAATTTATTTTTGAATTATTCTGAAGTTATTTTCTCACTGTATAAAATATGAAGTGTGTGTGTGACATGAAAATGTAGTACTTTAGAGCAGTAGTACTTTAATACTTTATTTGTGCTGTGGGTCATTTGTTGTGCACAAAAAAAAGTTTCTGTTTCTCCAA
This sequence comes from Silurus meridionalis, assembly GCF_014805685.1. Taxonomy (NCBI): domain Eukaryota; kingdom Metazoa; phylum Chordata; class Actinopteri; order Siluriformes; family Siluridae; genus Silurus; species Silurus meridionalis. The sequence continues at coordinate 21,410,830 of NC_060898.1, read as the reverse complement.
AGTTTAGTTTCTGGGACTATGTGTGTGTGTGTGTGTGTGTGTGTGTGTGTGTGTGTGTGTGTGTGCGTGTGTGTGTGTGTGTGTGTGTGTGTGTGTGTATGTGTGTTTCTGCAGGGGTTCTGCTGCAGCCAATTGTATCTCACAGTTTTCCATCAGTCTCCTGCTGTTCGGCTACATACGCTGGAAAAAACTGCATGTCAGCACATGGGGGGGTGAGTGACTGACACACACACACACACACACACACACATATACTAAAACACACACATGCAGACACAGACACCAACTCACAAGTGCACAAACATACACAATTCCCTGCATCAATCAATCTATCTGTTTTTTTTCTATCTATCTATCTATCTATCTATCTATCTATCTATCTATCTATCTATCTATCTATCTATCTATCTATCTATCTATCTATCTATCTATCTATCTATCTATCTATCTATCTATCTATCATTAGAACAAATTGACATATTTCTTGTAAAGAACTGCCAAATGTCCCCCACTAGATCAACATTATCACATATTCCTATCCTTGTGGGGACGTTTGCTCTCCACCAAGATGTAAAAACATTCCCTGACCTGAGCTGTGCAAAACACTGTGCAAACCACACGAAGGTCGTGATCTCGCACGGCTGCACCTGGAGCCCGGACTGTGAGAAAGTCTGTTTCTGTTTTCTGGTGAAAAAAAAAAAATTTCTGAAACTGTTATTACAGTTTTTCTCAGTTGCTCTGAAGCGTTTCTCAGATCAGAAATGAAATTCTTAAAACAACCTGCTCAACCTCTACATCATGTAGTTACTTGTGCAATTGTACAATTGTTGTCTTTTTCTTACATTATCAGTTGTTTGTCATGTGATCAAAATATATTATAATGGTTTCACCTGAATAGTCATAACCCCCCAAAACATCTCAGAATCAGTTCATTGCATAAGTCATTGAATGCAAAATGGTAAAAGCAGTTTTTTTTGTAAATGTGTCTTAAATTAGTGAATTGTGCAGATGAATCTTGAATGTCACTAAAGAAGGCGAGTGAACGGCATCAGATCAACCAATAATCAACTGGTTCCTTAAAACAGGTCAAAGGTGAATCTCATGAACCTTGAATTGGCGAGCGAATACAGACAGAGCAAAATGCAGAAGTACAATTTCTGAAAATAAACAACCAGGAAACCAGTTTCTGGCAATCAATATAATCAATTATTATTGTTTTAAGAAATGCACTTACTGGTTTGCAAATATTAAGGATGATTCGAGAAAAGCTCCAAAGCAACTGAGAAAAACTGTTATAACAAAAAAATCATAGTAGTGTATCAGGTAGTGAATGATGCTGTTCCATTCCATAGGCTTGTACAGTGGAGGCTTCATATAAAAACTCATAATAATAAGCTAATAATAAACAGGCTTTTTTTATTACATTTTTATTTTTTACAGTTTTTCTCAAATCACACTTCATTTTTGCAAAACCAGTCAGTGCATTTCTCAAAACAATTTGTACAAACACATTGGATTTCTTGCCAAAGCATGTACTTTTTTTCTAAATCCATAAGTTCATCTGTCAAAAGTAAATATTTGTGTCAATAAACATCTCATTGTTTAATAGGGAAAAAAAGTTGAATAGAAATTTAAGCTTGACAGATTCTGACAACTGCTTTAACCATTTTGCATTCGATGACGTTTACAATGAACTGATGCTGAGATGTTTTGGTGGTTATGACTATTCAGGTGAAACCAGTATAAAATATTTTGATCAAAAGGACATACAACAACTGATAATGTTGGAAACAGCAGACAATTTTACACAATCAATTAAATGAATGTAAATGTGTGAATGTGTAATGAATGTTTTGTGATGAGTTCTACTGAGGGATTTGGAGGTTAAACAAGTAGTTTTGAGAATTTCATTTCTGATCTGGGAAACGCTCCAAAGCAACTGAGAAAAACTGTAAACGAGAAAAACGTATATTCTGTAATGTGCGTAGGTTTTTTTTTTTTTTTAATGTTCATGGAAGAAGCCTCGAGTGTCAGCGTTTTGCAACGACACGGTGGTTTGCAAAGTTTCACAGCATGTGAAGGTCTTCAGGACAGCTTTCTGTTTACTTTGTAAAAAGGACAATCTGTGTTTACACACACACACACATACACACACACACACACACACACACACACACACACACACACACACACACACACACACACACACACAAGAAGAGAAAGAGAGACAAACATAGAGAGCTATAACTTAAATGCAAACAGGAAGTGACTTGCCTCATAAATTCTCCACAAGATAAAACATTAGCTAGAACCTGCTGAAACTGCTGTATTCTTTATTAAAACACTGCAATCATGAGATATTTCACTACTACAAGCACAATAACACAGTAAACTGTGGTGTAATATGAATGAATGAGGAAATGAGTGCATGAATGAGTGCATGAAAGAACAGGTCACTGTGTGAATGAATGAGCATAGAGTGAGGGATCCTGAAATAACCCAAGTTTTCAACAATTTCTCTGAGGGATCATTAAAGTATTTTGATGCTGATTGATAAATGTGTGGATGAGTGAGTACATGCGTGCATGAGCGAGTAAATGAGTGAGTGAGTGAATGTGTGAGTAAATAAACAGGTGATTGAATAAGTGAGTAAATGATTTAGTGAGTACATGAATGAGTGAATTATGGACTACGTGAATGAGTAAGTGAGTGAGAAAATGATTGGATAAATGAGTGAGTGAGTGAATGTTTAAATAAAGGAGTAAAGGAGTGTATGTCTCCCTCTGCAGGCTGGTCCATGGCATCACTGCAGGAATGGGACTCCTTTATGAAACTCGCCATACCCAGCACATTAATGCTCTGCTTCGAGTGGTGGGTCTATGAAATTGGAGGTTTCCTCGCAGGTACGTGTCTTTACCTATAAGTGGACCAATTCCTTGACTATTGTTGTGCTGTAAATAAAATTTCCATTTCTGCCATTTGGCAGACACTTTTATCTAGAGCGCTTTACAATGAACACATTTATCCATAGAGCAGTTGAGGATTAAGGGCCTTGTTCACAACATTCACAACCTTCTGAGCTCAGGGGTCCATAAACCTTTGTCCATATACTGTAGTGTATTTGGAAACCTAATGGTGCCAAAGGATAAACGGGGAAAATTTGTGGTAACTCAGCGGTTAAGACTCTGGGTTACTGATTGGAAGGTCTTGTGTTCAAGTCCCAGCATCACCAAGTTCTGAGCTCGCAAAGGCCCTTAACCCTATGTGCTCCATGGACACTGTATCATGGCTGACCCCAACTTCCTAGTGTGACCCCAGCAAACCAATAGTGATTGTCTCATTTCATTGAGATCTAAGAGTAGCTGTGATTTCTAAACTAACCATGCAACAGGCTGAGTCCTCATTTAAAATACAGCACACCAGAGGGCGTTGTCTGACTGGAGAAAGGTGAAGCTTTCTGTTTTTGTTTTTTCCCCGATGTAATTCTGCCTTGCGGACAGCAGAGGACGATAAAAACCTTTATAAAACCATAAGATAAGATAAGATAAGATAAGATAAGATAAGATAAGATAAGATAAGATAAGATAAGATAAGACATACCTTTATTCGTCCACAGTGGGGAAATTTCTCTGTTACAGCAGCAAAGAAAAGAAATGTGCAAATATATAATAAGTTGAGAAATAATACAAGTATATGCATCACAGTGTATAAATAAAAAAAAAGGAAAAGAGACCACCAATAAAGTAGTTACACTTCAAACATTGCAAAATTGAATGTATATATATATTGCTCTCTTTAACGCGAAATAGATTGTATATAGTGCACTTAAATGAAAAAATAAGTGCAGTAAAATAAGATAAAATGTACACTTAAAAGTCGATATGGAATAATAGAAATAAAATATATTTTGTAAAGGCAAAGAGGCAGACATCAGCTCATATCTGGTTTGAATCGGAATAAAAAAATTTACGTAAATAAAATTCATTATTCTGAGTAAATGTCAGTAAAATTCATATTAGCACACAGAATTTATTTTGCTGGCACATGTTGCCTGGTCAGTCTTTATTTAGTATTGACAAACACAGTTATTATTAAACTAGTGAATTAAATGCATGATGAAACCATGACCTCACTTTAGATTTTATTAGCCACATGAACTGTAAGAAAAATCTGAGATGATAAGAACATAGGAAGTAGTAGGTCAGTGGTTGAGGCTTTGAGTTACTAATCAGAAGAACAGGGGTTCAAGCCCCAAAATTTCCAAGATGGCATTTGGGCTCTTGAGCAAGGCCCCTAACAGGGGCGCTGTATCACGGCTGACCCTGCTCTCTGATCTCAATCTTCCTAACATCTCTGTGATATGTTCATCTATTTTGTACATGTTTTGATATTCCTTTTCTTGGGTTGTTTTTTATCTGCTTCCTCAGGTGGCCAGTTTCTATACTATAATTGTTTTTTCTCCAAGCGTGTGCCCCCTACATTGGTCAACGTCAGGCTTGTAAAAAAAAAAAAAATCTTGGACAATCTACACAAGAAAGATCTGGCAACCTTAGGGGCAACCTAAAAGACTGCTAAAAGACTTCCCTGTTTTTGTAGCCATGTCCTTTTTTTTTCTAACATATACTGATTGAGACACACAGAAAATCATTCCATACATGATAAAGAATCAGTAAAAACATTTGGTATTGTATTTATTTCCAAATATGATATTAGACAGAACTGTAATTTTTTTTTATTAATTGTTTCTAATTGCACCTCTTCATCTGATTTTTAGGTATGCTGGGAGAGGTGGATCTGGCGGCCCAACATGTTCTGCTGGAGCTGGGATCCATCACGTACATGGTGAGGGTGTGCTGCTTGCTAGACAGGGAGGGGGCAAAAACATCTGCCTTTTCATTTATTCAACCAGTCCGTGAATACTCGTGTTAACTTGTGCATCTTGGCTAAATGGACAAATATTTCCCAGTTTCCTTTAGGTGTCCATGCAGCAGCATGTGTCCGGGTGGGCAATGCTTTAGGGGCAGGAGACACACAAAGAGCCCTGATCACCAGCAAAGTGGCTTTACTTATCTCAGGTTAGAAAAAGCAGAAACACTTGTTTCCACAAGCACAAACATGGACAGGTGACAAATTGCAGGAAATAAAAAAAAGTGTGATATTGTTTTAAAGTGTGACTGTTATTTCTGTAAGTTATTTCCTGGTGCTGTTTTTTGTTATATATCTCATTTTCCTCAACCCATTTATCAAAATCTCTTGTCTTCACCATATAAGCGACACCACACTCAAGAAATCCTCCATGAAGCTCAGTAAGGTCGTTAGAAAAAATCTTCGATAGGTGTTTTACTCTGTATTTAATAGGAACTGTATGTAATTATGAATAAACTTGTTTATAGGCAACGCATTAATTAATTCATTAACGCTGACAAAAGTGACCGCAAACTATCTGTGTTCAAACTTTCATCCAATCAGAATCAATTGTTCAGACTGACCATGGTATAATATACATGTAAAGTCTTTCTTGATGAATGAATATACTGTATATTCCAGTGTAAATGCTCCTGTTATTAATTTATGTAACAAGTTTTGTTCATTAATCCATAATCCAAGTCTCATGTTCTCTACTTCAGGAGTGTTAGCAGTGTTACAGGGGATTGTGCTCGGTTCCACAAAGTCAGTGATAGGCCTCATCTTTACTAATGACGAGTAAGTCGGAAACACTATTGATATTCACTGATCAGGCATAACATTATGACCACCTGCCTAATGTTGTTTTGGTCCCTCTTTTGCTGCTAAAACTGTCATGACCCGTCATTAACAGCACATTCACAGCATGAACTTCTTCAGCAGTTTGAGCTACAGGAGCTCGTCTGTTGGACCACACGGACCAGCCTTCGCTCCTCACGTGCATCAATGAGCCTCGGCCACCTGTGAGCCCACTGTTCCTTCCTTGGAGCACTTTTGATAGATTCTGAACACTGCAGACCAGGAACATGCCACAAAAGCTGCAGTTTTGGAGACGCTCTGACCCAGACGTCTAGACGTAACAATTTGTCAAACTCGCTCAAATCCTTACACTCGCCCATTTTTCATGCTTCTACCATCAACTTTGAGGAAAAAATTATCATTTGCTGCCTAATAAATAAATCCACCCACTAACAGGTGCCATGATGAAGAGATCATCAGTGTTGTTCAGTTCACCACTCGTAATGTTATAATGTCATAATGTTTTGCCTGATTGCTGGAAATAGCCTCCCATTTTCACAATTTTGATTACATTATTAAAATGATACATGCTATATATAGCATTTCAGAAAAAAATATAAAAATCTGTTTTATTTCATTTTCTTTTGTTCCTCAGGTCAATTGTTGAGATCGTGTCCACAAATATGACCTTCTATGTTTTCCTACAGTTTGTTGATGCCCTTGTGGTGAGTTTTCATTGAAAAAATATAATCCAATTATGAACATAAAAGGTATGAGTTATGCAAATAATTTGGAATAATTATAAGTAGAAACATATCAGGTTTGCTGATAGTTGAATAGATTCTGAATAATTCCTTATAAAATGCTGACTTGAGTAAATGTACTTTATTTGGCTCAGTAAATCGGATTATTACCACAGCATTTCCTTAAGGTATTAAGGAAAAATTGCGACAAGAAACTGCTTTATTTTGATTGAATTAATTAATTTTAGTTTCACAGACTGAGGTTTCTTCGCCATTGTTTTCAACTGGCTTACATCCTTTTGTAGGTTAAATGCATTATTATTATGAGTAGTATTAGGAGTATGTAATTATTTATATTTATTTATCTATCTATTTATTACTATTTAACAATATAAATTACAATAACTATAGTGGAGTTCAATATTTTATTACCCAATTGTATAAAGGTAATATTTTTTTAACTAGTAACGTCAATTGTACTCAAATACTGTAATAATATTTTAATAATAAGTGAAACAGTAGTTGCAGTAAATAGCATGCCATTTAAAAAGATATCAGCAGGATAGAAACTCTCAGCAGGCTGTAATCTGAGCATCCTTATTTTAATGTCATTTTTAAACCCTTTAATGGTATTTTATTATTTGAAAGTTAAATTATGATTCATGATTTATTACCCTTTTATTATATAGCTGTTTGTTTTTTTCCTTTAAATCAGTATTTAAACTCTATGAGCCTAAATAATGTGATATTTTTGTCACTAAGTATTTGAGTAGCATGAAATGTTTTAATGCTATCCAGTGTGTAAGCTCAGGGATCCTTCTGGGCTCAGGGAAGCAGAAGATAGCAGCCATTTCCAACTTGATCTTTTACTACTGTATCGGACTTCCTTTGGGAATATCGCTGATGTTTGCAGCCAAACTCAGGATTCTGGGTAATTATATTTCAGCCCTACGCTATCAGTGTCTCTTTCACGTCCCGAAATAAGTGTCATGTCAATCGAATTGGCCAATTCAGATATCAAAAACAAGTCATACTTGCTGAAATACCTGGTTTTGAAATACCTTTGTCTTTACCGACTCCGCAGGTCTGACACTTGGTCTCCTGGTCTGTGTCATCATCCAAGCTTGCTTTTTTATTACTCTCATCTTTAAACTCGATTGGCAAAAGCTGACAGAGAAGGTGAGGCCACGAAGCACAGAGCTAAAGAGATAAAGCTCTATAGATTGTCGACTGTAATGTTATAAGAGCTCCATTTCTGCTTAATGCCCTGCAGCTTTACTGTAATACAGAGCTTGATCCTGCCATTAGCTGCTTTCTGTGCTTTACCTTCAGGCCCAGAAACGGGCTGGAAAGAATGTGATAGTGAATTGTGTAGGACAGAAGGCACCTCTAAGCGTTCCAGTCAGGGACAGCATGATTCCTGAAGGACCAGACAACCCTGAGCTGCTACTTGCTGGAGGGAGTATGGTGAGATGTTTCTGATTGTTTATACATAATAATTTATAATAATAATAATAATAATAATAGTAAGAAGAAGGAGGAGGAATGTGTAGGGGCAGAGGTAGAAAAAGAGGAAAGGTAAACGAAGAGGAAAAGGAGGGGTTGAGGTAGAAGAAGTAGAAAAACAGGTGGGGTGGATATAAAGAAAGAAGAAACAAGAGGAATAGGAGAGGAGTAAAGGAAGAAGAAGAAGAAAAGGAGGAGAGGAGATAGAAGAAGAAATGTTGTAGAGGTAAAAGAAGAAGAGGAGGGTGAAGATGTAGGAAGTAAAGAAAAAGATGGGGCAGACATTAAGAATGATGAAAAGAAGGAGGGGTGAATGTAGCCCAAAAGAGGAAAAGGAGGGTGGGAAAAAGAAGAGAAAGGAGAAGAAGTGAAAAAGGAGAAGAAGAAGAAGGTGGATATAAAAGAAGAATCAGAACAAGAAGAAACAAGAACAAGTGGGTGAATGTAGAACAAGAACAAGATGGGATGAATGTGGGAGAAGAAGAGGAGAAGAAAGAAGATGAAAAGGGGGTGAATGTAGTAAATAATTGTCTTTATTCTAAACTCTTTCTATGATCTTGTGTTCAGAAAAATCCAAAATTTAATTGATTTGTTTACTTCATAAATGTATGAACTGTTTTCTGATTTAGGCAAACTCAGTGAGCCCTTGTTCTCCAGTGAGCACCAAAGAACAAGTGAAAAATAGGAGTGCTAAGGAGGAAGCAGATGTCGGTGAGGCAGGAGAAGTCCAACCCAAAGCCCTGCTCTCGGTACCGCAGTTAGTCCTCAGGAGAGGATCAGCTGTACTGGCTGCAGTTTTGATGTTGGTGGTCAGCATTGTGGCTTATCTGACCTGCCCACCACCACAGCCATTTATCAACCTCAAAAGCAACCATACCACGGACTGGGGGAACCACACCAGCCCTACTGCCTTCCCCAACATGACATCTCCTGACTACCAAACAGTGAGACCAATCTGAATTACAGTGCGTCAAAAAAAACTCGAGCCACCAAAAGCAGAGTTATCAAACACCAAACCAGTATTGAACCACTTTCTAACCTCAACATGACTGAAACAATGCAGGTTAAATAAAACTGCTGGAGCTGTGTAACCCAAATAAAAGCATTTCACACTCCATTTCTGTGCTATCCTCTAAAGTGGATACTTCAGAGTAGTTTGATTCAAATTATATTGCTATGAGGATGAAACATTTTTTTCCTCATAGCTTCATTAAAAATAGATTTTATTCCTAATAAACACTGTCTCATTCGAGGTCAAGGTGGATCCTAGATAAAAAAAAAAAAAAAAGGTCACCAATCTTTCACATATTCCTTGAGTTGAGTTGGTAACGGCTTTGCTCAAGTGGCAGCTTGGGATTCAAACTCATGACTTTCGGATCCTTAGTCTCAACCACTGAGCTGATATTTCCCTCACTATAATGCACTGTGTTATACAATGTGAGGCAATTCACATAACCAGTCCACATATAGGCATTGGGCAGGTTGGGGGAAACTAAAAAGCCCAGATGAAACTTATGGAGAAATGTAAAACTCCACACACAGACTAACCCAAGCTCAGGATTTCACCATGGTGTTGCTGGTTTATTTTTTTGAAACTTCTTCCCACTGCACCAGGACATATGGGAAGCCCCGAAAACAGTGCTTGTGCTCTCTGAAATGATTGCAGATCTAATTTTATAGTATTAGTCATTAACAGTGAGTTTATGCTTGAGGTAGTCTGTCATCTTGTGTTGCTCATACTCGTAACTGTAGCAGATGTATTTATGCGCTCCCAATATGGCAGACCGTCTCGAGTGTAGTGTTTTCGAAATTATCAATGAAATTCATTGAAACCGTTTCCTTTGCCCAGTTTATTACGAGATTTTTATAAACTGATGCATGTGCATGTGGATCGATTGTACTATTTGTACCGGTTTTATTTTGAAGGATAACACTGTACCACTGAACATAGACATACTCATTTTGTTGTTTAATACTGACTGCAATAAAGATGTTATAAAAAACGGTATCATTTGTGCATAAAGAAGATGGAAGAGAATTTTCCAGTTTTACAAAACTTTAAGATTAAACAATGTAGTCAGTTCATCGAATATGGACATTAATACTTAATTGGAAAATACATACAAACTGATCAAACTTTTCTTATCAAAATAGTGAGAATTCACAGATTATACATTTTACATACATGGAGATAATCACAGGTATTTCAAACCCTTTAATTTGGCAAATATTTCCTTTTCCAGTTCACCACAAATAGCAGTACATTCATTAAAGCTGTGTTACAATATTTAACCACTTTTTCACAGGTCAAATAGAAACCTGGTACACTATATGCACAAAGGTTTGTGGACACCTAATCTGACTATAAGGATGCTTTTTAAACCTTCAAAATTCCACATTTTCAATTATAATATACTCCACTTTGCTTCTTCTTTAGATTTTGGAGTGGAGATTTGTGCTCTTTCTTAGTACCACTTTTGGAGAGTGGTAGTAAAGTCAGGGACTAATGAGGACTCCTGGGGTGCAGTCAGCATTCCAATACATCCCAAAGGTGTTTAATAGGGTTGAGGTCAGAGCTCTATAGCATATAACATATTAAACCATATCGCCATGGAGCTTGCTTTGAGGGCATTGTCATGCTGGAACAGGTTTGAGTCTTCTAGTTCAGGAAGGTAAAATGTAATGCTAGTGCATTTAAAAGACATCGTATAACATTGTGTTCTTCCAAATTTGTGGTTACATTTTGGAAAAGAAGCACATCTGACTGGAAAATTCAGGTGCCCCAAAATACTTTTGTTTAAAAAGTGTATAATAATGGAAATCTATGAAAACAGATTGGAAGTTATATTTCCAATAAAACAGAATTCATTATTTAAAAATGTCAATCAAAAAGGCAACACTTATGATACAGCTAGACAGCATAAATATCTGCACCAACAAGTTTTCATCACAAACTATGAATTTAAATATGATAGTGAAACCCATTTGTGCTATTTCATACTATTTCTAGTTGTTAGCTATGATGAATGCAAAACCTCAGTAAAATATTCAATATAAAGCTGATTGAATGATCACATTAACAGCACAGTGAGCATGATGCAGCATGGTACCTTGCCCTGATTAGTGCATGTTGTCATTTCTATTTCTGGCGACTAGGTTTAATAATTTATGGCAAGAGTGAATAAATAATTGCACGTCTAAGAAGGTGACTTTGTAACATTGCTGTTACTTTCTAAAACTAAAGATAAATATATATTTATTTAAAATGACCATCAGAGGCTTATGACTATAAATTGTGTTGGGGCAGGACATTACCACATCGCCTCAAACAAAATGAAATTGAGAAATTATCATAGATGACAAGACAAGCAAAACAATTCCTTTAACTTGATCTCTGACATAACACTGCTACTTCACTGTTTAAAATGAAGTTGTGTGCAAACTATTTGGCTTTATTGTTAGATAGTTCTTAGTTTCTTAGAAACTTATCCAATAATAATTCATAATTGCTGATAATTGCTCCAAAGACACATCATCTAACCATAGTTTGTTTCACAGCTAGCAAGACTTGCTATTCATTCTGCTAATAATGGCACTTTTTATTTTAATATATTTTGTTTAAATACATTTTTACACAAAATAAATTTAGTTGTATTAGGTACAGCATGTTTAGTTCGAACACAGAAAAGGTAATATTATTGTCCTGTCTGTTAATAAAGTGAGCATGGGGCAGCATGGTACTTGCCCTAGTGGGCCTTATTTGTGCTTTTATAGTTGTATTTCAGGCCACAATAATCGTAACAATGTGTCACTAAATGAATAAATAATTGTGCAATATTCTGTTCATGTCTGAACTTTTTTAACTTAAACTACTCATTAACCTTCTTTATTACTGTACTGTTTGCACTATTACACTTTTTAATGTACTTTAAAATTATTTTTCTGTCAGTGTTGTTCGGTTTAGATTTGATATTAAAAGCTTGGTGAAATTCCAGCACTCCGTCCTGCCAAAACCCTGAAATCCACCAAACTCTAAATAGCTTGAAGGCAAGTTAGTCAACTTTCAACTCTAATAAGGACTATCCAGGATTTTGTCCATGTTTAGAAGTAATTATATGAACGTTCCTAAATCATTAATGTAATAGCGAGCTTTCAACTATAAATCCTTGTCTCCTATGGTCAGTTTAACTGCTTACTTAATGTTGTATTTCAAATATTTATGCAATTTTCTCACAGCATTAGCTGCACAGGATCTGAAATGCTGTACAGTAAAATGCACAGTGTATAGCTACTTATACATTTAGTGCGATAAGCGGGAGAATGATCTAGCATTCCTGCTCTGCTTAGAGGGTGATGCTACGCAGAAAACGCTGACTAAAGCTAGGAATTACTGACCTATGAAAAGGTGTCAGTCAACAGTAAATAAATATCACTTCACTCCATCATAGTGTTTACAGTTTACTGTTCTGAGAAAGTAAACACATCCCAAACTAATGATAGTAAATATTAGCCTGCTAGCTTGTAACAAATTATGCTTTCGTAGAGGCGACCTGTTTTTGACTAATATTTTCACACCTCAATCACGTGTATAGTTGCCGTTTCTACAGGTTGAAAATACAATGCTGAACCACATGTCACTGTATTGAGTGTGTGTGCGTTTGAATGTATTTTAGTCCGAGATCGGACTAGCACCTAGACTCTGGGTTAGACATATATCCCATGTGACTTCTCTCACTGATTGAGTTTAAATATTAATAATGGACAACGTAAGTGGTATAAAGGCATTCATTCAAGAGAAATGGTATCTTCTTCCATCCCTAATTCAAATCAGACCCATTAGGTTGCTAAATGCAGGATCTGGTCCCTCAGAGAGTCTGGTCTTGAGTCTGACTCGAGATAGATCATATAAATCAATGTCAAAAACGATTATTTTAATAAAACAAAGTGGTAGTTTAAGATGTGATGAAAATAAAATGAGCATGGAATATTTATAGACTTGGCAATGGTTGGGAGCAAAATTCAGGTTTTAACATATCTTTAGCTTATTTTTCCACAGTCTCAAGCATTTTAGTTACAGTACGTCATTGTTTGGTTGAACCTATATATACTGTTTACAGAAAAAACAATAAATTAAATAGTTAATAATCTGGCTAAGATACCCTTTTGCCATTCGCCTTCAGTTAACATTATTGCATTGTTCCGTATTTTCATTTTCCTACAGAGAGTCTGACCCATGGCCCATAAAACAAGGTAGGATTTCTGCCCACCCTGGATCTCAAAATATTTGCTGAGAAAGGTAGCGTTTTTTATTACTTTTCATTTGAGAAGCCCTGTGAGAAACTCGTTCAGCGTGATCCCACCGGCAAGTATGAGTATCATCAAGATAACAACGAGCCCTCGACGAACCACCAGCTGCTTGACGGTCAAGACGTCACCCACTGTGACCTCTGGTGCTTTTTCGTCATCATTTTCCCCCTTAGACTCCACATCGGTCTGGGATCCTTCCCTGGCTTGGGTATTCTGTATTACATCTGTGAAAGGTAATGAATTAAAAAAAAACGTTTTTTGATTCGAGGAATTTGTTTTGATCGACGCAAATTTGAGACGAAGGGACGTTACCTTCGTCAGCACACTTATTTTCTAGGGCGTAGGATTCATCTTTGGTCGTTGTCTGTACACCTGCTCTTTTTAGGGCCTGAAAAACAAACCACCATCCAAAGACATGGAATGACAAAGAATAAAGAAAACACACAGACACAGCTTTATAGAGTACCTGCTCGGTTGCATGTTTCCAGTCAAGTTTGTAGATTAGAATAAGGAAGAAAATGGACTGCAGGAAAACACACACAAAAAACCCGGTCCACAGACCTGACCAAGCATACAACAAGAAAGAGGTAAGTAGAAGTAAGTACACCTGACAGTAATGACTCAAAAACCTGACTAAGTAGTGTAATGTGTAATTCTGTTTGATTCTACTTACCAACTATTCCCATGTTAAGTGCGAACATGAGCGACACACCGATCGGGAAACCCACACAGTAGTAGCCCACTATTATACACATAGCACCAAGTAGCTGCTTTCCTGCCCCTCTGACAATCCCACCTGTAATACCCTATAAACAGGAAAATACACATCACCAGTGATTATCGTTTGATCAGAAATGCAATGCAAAGATAGACATTATATAAAGACTATAAGGGCAAAAGTTTGTGGACACCTTGACCTTAACAATTATACATGCTTTTTGAACATCCTATTTCACACTCCCCATTTGCTGTTAGAATAACCTTGACTCTTCTGGGAAGATTGGAGATTTGTGCTCATTCAGCTATAAGGCTGTAAGTAAATTCAGGTAGTGATGTAGGTAAGGTGAAGAGGTTTAGGGTGCAGTCAGCGTTCCAATTCATCCAAGTTCAATACGGTTAAGTTCAGATCTCTATGAGATCTTCCACTCCAAACCATCTAAACTATATCTTCATGGAGCTGACTGGCACAGGGGCATTGTCAGGTTGGATGGCATGGGTCTCCTAGTACATCATATACACTTGTGTGGCTTCAACTGTGCGATAAACGTTTGGGGAAGAACCAATAGGCAACAGTACTGGGACACTGAATGTTTTCAAACTTTTATGGCACACAAGTCACAAAAGTGTTTCGGATATCATAGGAGACTCAATGCCAGTTCTAACCCAATCAGTACAGGAGCTTTTCAGGATTGAAGTTAGGGAACCCAAAGTCATCCTATACAATTGTGTGCCTCAAAACTTTGGAGTCGGGTGCTGCAGTACTTTTGACCATAAACTGTACCACAAACTAGCATTTACATGCAATGGAAATAAAGGAAATGTTTAGCATGAGTAGCCAAATGGCTCATTTCCAAAGAGCTACAGAAGATTGAAATACAGATAAAATACACTGATTGTTATCATTTAAATTCAGAGAGGCTCCATAACACAAATGAAACTCACTGCAATCGCATCAAACAGATGGAAGATTCCGTACATATACATGATTTGTGAAACTCTGTGCACAATGTCCCTGAAAAAAAAAAAACATAGATGAGTAAATGGCACATGCTATAAGGTTTATTTATTTATTGCCTTTATATACAAAAGTTTGTGGAAAGCTGAGCATAAGATTCTATCTGCATCTTATTCAACATTTAGTCCCCATTTGCTTTTATAAGACCTCCACTGTTATGGGAAGATGTTCCAATAGGTTTTGGAGAGTGCGTGTGAAGATTTTAGGTAAAAGTTTGGGGAGGAAGCACAAATGATTGTTGGCACAAAGTAAGTTGTCCCAATACTATTATCTATATAGTGTATGTTTAAATTATATTTAAAATTAATTTTAAACAGGTGGAATGTTATTTCAGATACTTAATGCTACTGTGGCCTTGAACTTATTTGGATCATTTTCATAAATCTGATTTCTGTAACAAGCTGGTTAGTGATGATGCCATATAAATCTTTCAAACATGAATTATTCAATTTTTAAGATTTTTGAGTTGATTTTGAAAGCTATGGTAAAAATAATGATGATAGATTATAGATATTTAAATCTCCTTACATTTCAGTGGTAAAGATGTATGCAATAATATCCTTTAATCCAGTTAATGAAGCACCAACCACGCACGAGACTATGACTGCAAAAAAAAAAAAGAAAAAAGTCTATTACATTTCACTGCCATTACACCAACTGGCCATTTTATTCGTAACACATTTAATAGGAAGACTACACTACACTGGGCAATGATAGCGATACAGTCAGCAGTTAAAAGTCCAGGTGAATCTTTTATATTTTTTTAAACAAAACACATACATGATTCTTTAGTTTTTATGCAACAAAATTGTTAAAAGGCATAAACACACAAGAATTGTACAGTGAATGATTGAGAGAAAGTTCTGTGCAGTCCAAAAATTATTTTTGTCTCTAACAAAAATCTGTAATATGGAGAACAGGAGAGAAGATGTTTACGGTTTACAGTTGTTTTGGACCAGGAAAGGTTTTAGATTTATTCTGGAAAGTGAAAGGAATACTGAACCAACATGGCAACCATTTCATACTTCAACACAATGCAATTCCATCTTGACTGTGGCTCTTTAGAATCGACTTCATCATACAACAAGACGACGAGCCAAACCGTACGTCTGAGCTCTGAAAGCATTATTTAGAGAGCAAACAGTCGTCTGGAGTGATATCTATCATGGAATGGCCTACCCAGTCACTGCACCTAAAACATATTGAACTGCTCTGGGATGAACTGGAATACAAGTCTTACATCTTTGGCAAGTTTTACAAGAGGCACAGCAAAATATTTCAGCTGACTGTTTGGAGAAAAGAACTGTCCAGAGTGTGTAAAGCTGTTCTCCATGCTAAGGTAGGATTTTTCAATGAAAATAAAACCCTGTAAATGTATATGTTTGTTTGGTCAAAGTTAATCATATTGTTACATTACTGAGTTTGTTGCACAAATAAAAGTAACATGCATGTGTCTCTCAAAAACCATGAAAGTCTAGGTGTTTTCACGGTTACGCTTACACACCTTCCTGTCAAAAGGCTCTGTATTTTCAAACCTCTGCTGCCCAGTTCCTGGAATTGATGCCCAACCATAGATTCCTGTTTTCAACTGACAGAATGGGAACTGTGGCTGACTGTGTTCTGATGCTTTTTTTTTTTTGCTTTCCATTGGTTGAAAGTGGCTATTTTAGTGACCATATCCTTTCTGCCAGCTTAACAGCATATCACTGGTCTCATCACATTAATTTTAATAACTACATCTGTAACAGTATGGGATTAGAGTTGCAGAGCTAAATCCTGTTTTGAAGAGTGCTGTAGCTGTTGGCTCATGCTGTGTCGACTTACATCCACAGAGCAGAGAGACTTTGCTGGAGAGTTTTGCTTGCTGGGTGTTTCCGGCTCCGAGAGCATTTCCGACTCGCACACTTGCTGCCACCCCAAAACCGAGAGGAAACTACCAAGGAAATCAGTGCATCAAGGGCAAGAGTTAGAAAGTGTTATCTGAGAAATGCATATAAAAGAGATAGAGTGGATGCTCCACACATTACTGTGCAGACCCTTGTTTTTCTTCAGTAACAGCATAGTCATACTTGTCTTCACGTTGCTTAGCTAAACAGAAAGATGATTTCATAGGTGGTGTAGGAAAAACAGAAACGCTGCACCTTTCCGTCTCATGATGTCAAAGAAAAGGATCAGATTTCTATTTTTTTGTGTTAAAGCAAAACCTGGTAAGTTTCTTACCATGTATGCAATAGTGGCCAGCTCGTACACAATAGACTGGGCCCCTAACTCTGTCTCGCTGATCAGACCTGTAATGGAAGGCATTGAATGACTCAGAAGCAGATTACAGAGATCTGATTCAATAAGAGTTGAATAGGTGATAAAAGATACAATGGTTTTAGACCTGCCAGGAATCCTCCAATCTCATAAGTCCACCACTCCACACACAGCATTAGCATGCTAGGAAAGGCCAAGCGAAAGAAAGCACCCCACTCCTGCAGGCAGTCACAAGACCAGCCTGAGAGAATGAAAGCAAGACAGTAACAGACATTGTTCTATAATCACTAAAATACAAGCCAAAGAAATATTACTGAATTGATGAAAATGCATTTGTTGCCTAAACAGTTGAGGTATTATTAGTCTCATAATTTCTTAGTCTCTACTATTCCTGCGCTATCCAACTGAACTCTTCTTGATATTGTGTTCAAAATTACAAAATAGATCATCCTCAGGTAAATGGTAAAACTAGATATGTCCAAGTGTTTGCCAGAAAAAAAAAAACATGCTGTTAGGTATTTATTTTATCTGCTCATCTCAGATTGATTAAACTGCTATGTAAACCCAGTAGCCTTTTCACATTCTGTATGCTTTTGCTGGCTCACCATCCCATGTGGCCTTGTGCAGCCCTCTACAACGAATGTAGACATAAAGAAATATGGCCAAGGAGCACTGAGAAATGGTGTTTGCTGTCGCAGAACCACTGTAAACAAAATGCACAGAAAGCACAATTACAAACAAATCATTATAAATTCTGTTCATATATATAATTGTTTATAACCATAAAAAAATTACTTACGCTACACCCAGGTCAAGCACTTGAAGAAATATATAGTTTATCACAGCATTCAGGATGTTTCCCGCAAATCCTACGATCACCTGAGGCCATATTATACCCTAAAGGAGATCATGTCTTTATTATTATACTTAGAAAAAAGAATCTTTTAGAAATATCACATTCTTCCACAGGACACTTTAAGAGGAACAGCTACACTCTTGCTAATTTATGCACATTCAATTCCAGAAATGTGACATAAATAGAATGCATGATATTATACAAATACAGGTCATGAGCCTCAGTTAAGATGTCAAACATTATCTTCTGAGAATTTCATGTCCAAGAATTTCCTAGAGTTTATACAGACTGGCATGGGAAATAATTCATCCAGTAATCAGCAAGTGAAACATGTATTTCATGAGAGAGGAGAATGATTCACACTTTCAAGAACTCAAATAACTACTCTTTACAACCATGATAAGACGAAAAGCATCTCTAACATCCCGGAATTTGAGGTGGATGGGCTACAAGAGCGAAAGATTATTTAGCCTTCCATCCATTCAAACAGGAATCAGATTTTACATTGGGCTCATTGTTACTCACACTGAACAGATGAAGAACTGTGGTAAAAATTCTGAGATTTTCAAAGCAGGTTATCTTGCACAGCTACCAAACCACACTCATGTGATTACATTTTTATTCCCATTCAAATGTTAAACGAATACAGTGGTTGGCCGTGCATTTCACATGGCCTTCAGTGGTGTCCTACCTAAATCAATTCACCTCTTATACCCTTATTATGAAGCCTTGGCTATAGAAACTATCAATATTATGGAGAAGCACGGTATAACAGAGTGCTGCATCACAGACAGGAATCTCATACAGCAAAGATGAATGGCATAAAGCAAGAATCTCAAAGAACACAATTCAACACGTCTCACTTCACTGTAGTCGCAGCTGAACTGCGCTGATCCATCACCTCTAGCAAAAGCATCAATATTAACCTCACGAAAATTACCTCGTTTTTCTCTGCATTTTTTTCCATGCATTATGGTTTTCCTGGGAATTTGAAAAGAAGGCATATTGTGCGTTTTTGTGCAAAGTTTACCGGAAAGAAAACGCAAAAGTATAAATGGTTCATGAAAAAGCTCAACAACTGTTTTGAACTGTTTTGGTCAACCTTTCCCCACGATGTCCAGCTTTTCATGAAAAGTCAGTCTTGAAAAATGTCTTTGTAAATGTATCTGCAACCAGATCAGTTTCTTCTCCTCTGTCAGTCATTGTGAAATCAAAGAAATAGCTATTAAATCCACACAGATATATTTGAGCTTGTGCAGTTTGCTACAGATGCAGATGGCAAGCTCTGACTAATGACCATCCGAACAAACAACATGAAAATGCAGACACGATTGGACGCCTGCAGGATGGCATCAGTGAGACCAGCTTGCAATCTGATTGGTTAAAACAACATGCATTGTAAGCTACAGGGCACCTGCAGTGCTACAGTTAACTGTGAAGGTTCAAGGCAGATAGATACCTTTGACCCCAGCAAAACATGATGAACACTCAAGAAAAATGCTATGAAATATAGACACTATTAGGAATAATTTAGTACATATTCATGGAAAACATACAGTATATCAAAACATAAGTCAGTGATGATGATAGAATTTAGGCCAGCAGAGAAGGCCTTGCTGGCCCTGACCTGATGGCCAGCCACTGCCTGAATATTAACTGAAGCTTTTGACCTATAACTGCATGCAAGTATTACAGCACTGCCACATGACAAGCTGATCAGTATCAACTGCATCAATATGCATATGCTTATATCTTTTCCTAATAAAGTGGCCAGTGAGTGTATTGTGATATCACTGTATTAAAGAATTATGCTATACCTGATTCTGCAAATATCTGGCTTGTAGCTGGTACATAAAAGCAGCCTGAAAGAGCACAAGGAAAAAAAATCAAATTTAACATAAGATTTAGGAACGTAAGACTCCAACTCATGGGAAAAACATGGAGGTGCACTGCAGGAGAAAACTCACAGGCAGAGCAGGCATGTATATCTTTACATACAGCTGGGAGATACTGCCAAGAAAAAAGAGGTATAATTACAGCATGTGAAGATAAGATGCAGTACAATTCCAACAGTTTGAGAGCTGCATGGTTTATTAAGTTGCCTTATTCGTATCAATGTCAGGTCAAGCTGAAGGTTTAAATGGAATACACACTCTACCTTGCCACGCTGGAGCTCTGTCTAACAGCCAGCAGGATGGACTCAGTGTTGATCAGTACAGCCCAACAGGGGAAACAGGCCAGCAGAAGGATGAGGATCCCTCTCTGCAGGATCACCCCGACACGTTTTAGGTTATTACTCCCAAATGTCTGCAGAGAAAAAAGATGACAAGTTGTCTGAAAATTTGTGGAATATTATCATCTCCAAAAATGGATCACAAAGAACTGTATATGACAACAAGACTACTGGGTTTACTTAATTCATTTATTAGGTTGTTCCATGTTGAGCAGCACTATTACTAAAGAAAAATATTACTAATGTCAATACACACTTGAATTCAGACCAAGGAGCAACATGAACATACATTATATCAAAGTATTGGGACACCTGAGTTTCCCAACCACATGTGCTTCCTCTCCAAATACAAAGTTGGAGGCACACAATTTTAATGGACGTCTTTTTTCCCTCTTCTTGAACTAGGAGACACAAACCTGTTCCAGCATGACAATCTCTGTGACGAAGCCAGTTCCATGAAGATATGATTTGGAGTGGAACTACTTGATCTTGGACCTACTAAACAACCCTACTGCACACCTTTGGAATAAATTGGAATGTTAACAGCGCCCCATACCTCCTCACCTCACCTCCATCAGTGCCTGACTTTACTAATGCCTCGTAGCTGAATGACCACAAATCTCCACAAAATCTAGTAGAACATCTTCACAGAAGAGTGGAGGTTATTATAATAGCAAATGAGGACTGAATGGTGAATGGGATGTTTAAAAGCACACACCAATCTGGTCTGGTGTCCTCAAATAAGTCTAACTAAATCTGGATGTAATATGCGCTTTTGAAAGTGAAAGGAAACCAGAAAACCCCCAGGTGGAAAATGAACAGGAATTCAGGTACACAGGTTCACATTCAGGTTTGTAGTAATTGAGCTCATGATTGAACGATATGTCAGTGCTGGTTAGATATTAAAGCACAAAAAAATGTACTAGTTCCAAACTTTGACCCAGATGTCCTAAACTGTAAAACTTTCTAGTAAACCAGTGTACAAGCCTTATGGAGCAGATCTAAGCACCCGGAAACACGTTTGACGTATTAAGCAACATGTTTGAAGGAGGATAATGCGAACAAAGGTAAAGATTACGTGCTTAATTTCATCTGAATCCAGTAACCATTATAAAATTACTGTTGTCTACCACACCGGAGGCTTTTTTTTATACGTTTGCTGAATTTGACTACCACGTTTTGTTTTTTTTTCTTTTTCATTCTTTTAGCTATTGTAGGACAAAATGTGCAATCCTACACAATAACCTAAATAAACTTAAATTAGCACAAACCTGTTTACAAACAGTGTATTTCAATATTTATCACCTGAGATGGTTTTGCTACACCTGGCAACTCTGTTTAATGGGCAGACAGTATGTCATGAACCCTGAGACACTTTTCATCACATTTGTCCAAGAATTGGCACTACCTGTCCAAATGTTATTTAAGTAAAAAAAAAAGAAATGTATTACTTTTGAACTTATATGAAATAGAAGAAGAAAAAGAAGAATTTCTTCTTCTTCTTTTTTTTTTTTTTTTTTTTACCATAATAGTGTGTACAGTTGTTGCTTTATATTTCTATTGTTCTGGACTAACCCTAACATTAGGATTCTGAGCTCATGTTAGCTGTTGTCTAGTTGTCATATATCCATGATAAATTATGCTTTACATACTGGTTTACTCCTACTGTCCAAAAACTTTCCAGTACGTAGACAGGTGATTGAGAAATTGCACCTTGGGGTGATTGTGTGCATATTATACCCTGTGATGGCCAGGTGCACAATTCAGCGTGTATTTCTGCCCTGCACCCAGTGCACCTGGGGTTTGCTCTGGATTCCCCATCAAAAAAAGTATGCAATTAATTGCATTCATTGATATCATCTGAATTAATTCCCACTATATGGTTACTTGTTGCTTTAAAATGTTTTTATTATTGATTTCTTTACATTTTTAAAAAATATATATATTTTTTAACACCAATTTGTCCTGATTTACATTAAATCTTTTTTGGTTCATTATATGAATTTTTCCAGACTGGTAAATAGAAAAAAAAAATAAAACCAGCATATTCAATATGCTACAAAATTTAGACAGAAAGAAGAAACACAAAGGTCACCTGAGAGATGAGTGTATCACACGCTGATGCCAGACCCGCCCCGACAGACACGCCTGTGACGTTAATGACCTGTCAATGAATATGGCCATTAACTGAGCAGTTTTAATATAAAGTACTGTAACATTCTGTAGGAAGACAAGGAGCAGTAGGTTTAATGTGTTCACTCACAGCGATGGCCAGAGCAACACCAGCTAACTCTGTTTTCCCCAAGTGTCCACAAAACACAGTGCTGACAAAGCTGATCAGGAAGATCATCAACT
Organism: Silurus meridionalis; assembly: GCF_014805685.1. Classification (NCBI taxonomy): domain Eukaryota; kingdom Metazoa; phylum Chordata; class Actinopteri; order Siluriformes; family Siluridae; genus Silurus; species Silurus meridionalis. Next base: position 21,388,136 of record NC_060898.1, on the reverse strand, counting down.
GTGAAATAAACTGCATATGGGGAGAAAAGCCGACATCGCATTTAAACACCAAACCTTCTAATGATACAGTAATACACACAGTATATATACAGACAGAGAGAGAGAGAGAGAGAGAGAGAGAGAGAGAGAGAGAGAGAGAGAGAATAGAAACAATATACATAACAGCCATAGGAAGGAAAAGAGAGAGAAAAATAGAGAGAGAGGGAAAATAAAAAAATATTATATTATAATATAATAAAAAAACACCGCTGTAAGAAGCAAAAATCTTTTGGCTTTTGTTTAAACTCTGTATTGTTTTTATTTTAATTATTATTTTATTAATTTTCTGTCATTATTTGTACATTTTATTTGATAATCCTGTAGACTTTGGCAAAACAGATGTTTATTTGAGAGTTGAACCTATTGAACCTTTGAGAGTAGGACCAAATAGCATTACTGCAATAGGAGGGGAAAAAAAGTGAGAAAAAGTGAGAAAGAGATAGAGAAGAGAGAGTAAGAGAATGGAAGAACAGGAAAAATAAACAAAGGTGGTACAGAGAGAGAGAGAGAGAGAGAGAGAGAGAGAGAGAGAGAGAGAGAGAGAGAGAGGGGGTAGCTATATTACATATATATAGGAACAAGTGTAAATGTATGAATCAACTGTGAATTAAAACAACAACAACAACAACAATAATAATAATATGAATAATAATAATAATAATAATAATAATAATAATAATATTGGGAAGATGAAGAAGAAGAAGAAGACAAAGAAGAAGAAGAAGAAGACAAAGAAGAAGAAGAAGTACTCCTACTACTCCTGGTAATGATTACTAATCCTACAGTTAGTACATAGTAATAAATAATAACTCTTCTGCTTCTTCTTTTTCTAATTCTTTTATTATTATTAACAGTAATTTATTCATAAATATGCAAATGTATATCTATATATCATTAGATAGATAGATAGATAGATAGATAGATAGATAGATAGATAGATAGATAGACAGACAGACAGACAGACAGACAGACAGACAGACAGACAGACAGACAGACAGACAGATAGGTTTCATTACTTTCCACTCTGATGATTTGTTCACATCAAACCCTCCACTGTTGAATGAACACCCACAGTGTTGCTTTAATCCATTTGTTTGACTCATTTGAGTTTAATTGCACAGATATAAATCCTGAGGGTCTTCATTCTACTATATCTCCCTCCATGCACTTATGCTTAGCAATAAAGCAATACATTAATAAAGCAGGCATTATTTTGGCTTTTATACACCTCTCCAGCTCATCATCTAAAATTGTCAGAAGTTAATTTTATATAGACCCAGTATAATCTCAGGTCTTACCACAGGTCCGGCTAGTTTCAGCAACTCCATGATTTCTTCTTTGTAATTGACTGGGATGCAGCTTCTCAGTTTCCTCACACATCCTCCACACCTAGAGCTGCTGGAGTCTGCTGGAGGAGCATCAGAAGATGCACAAGCTGCAAGTCCATTCAGCTGAGCTTCACCTTTCCTCGTCATGGTGCTGATAATGATAATATTAATAATAATAATAATAATAATAATAATAATAATAATAATAATAATCATAATAATAATAATAATAGATGTTTCTTGGTGGACTTATAGTGAAGCACACCTTCTCATGCATACAGATTTACCTTCCAGGCTTTGCGCAACTCAGCAAGGGTGATCCAGTTCGGGTGCACGTGAAACTCGGAAGGATAGATGTCCAGGAGAGACCAGAGAAAAAGGATGTCCGAAAGAGACCAGCAGAAGAAAGAAAGAGCGCCGTGATCACTGTGGCAGGTTGAACCTCACGCCAAACATTAACGAGATCACCAGGCTGGAGTGTGTGAATGGGGAGTAAATGAGTCCTGGTTGGAGGACACCCTCCATGAGCAGGTCTTGCACAAGACGGAGATGGGACAGGACAGACAGATCATGTTGCGTTAAAGGAACACCAGCTGATATGGAAAAGGGGGTTGCGCACGGTGCGCGTGCACGCGCAATTCAGATCAGTTCAGTAATCAAAACTCAACTCAACTCAACTCAACTCAACTCAACTCAACTCAACTCAACTAAACAAGAAACGGGAAGAGAAGAAAAAAAAAGAAAAGAAAGGAAAGGAAAGGAAAAGAATAAGAAGCAAAAATAATCTGGCTTTTTTCTGTATTGTGTTTATTTTAATTATTATTTTATTTATTTTCTGTCATTATTTGTACATTTTATTCGATAATCCTGTAGACTTTAGCAAACAGATGTTTATATTTGTCAGGCTACATAAAGTAACCTTTGAACCTTTGAGAGTAGGATCAAAGAAAAAAGGGAAAAGAAAAAAGAACAGAACAGAAAGAAAGAAAAAAGAAAACTTCTGGTACATAATGTGCACTGATTACTACACATAATTGTAAAGGATATTCAAGTTTATTTCTATCGCGCTTTTCACTTTGTCTCAAAGCAGAATTTAAGAATGAACGTGAATTATGTGGGTTTATTCCTGATGAGCAGCCTGGGCCAACGGTGGCAAGGAAAAACTCCCTTAGATGTTATGTCTTCACTTGAGCTACGAGACCCAAACCTGTTCCAGACAACGCCCCTGGGCACAAAATGAGCTCCATGAGGCATGCTTTACATGGGTTGAAGTGGAAGATCTCCTGCTTTAGAGCTCTGACCTCAACTCTATTGAACACCTTTGGGATGAAAAAACTCCACAACTCCACAACTCCACTGCTTTACATGTAAAGTAAAGCAGTAAACTGTTATAGTTAAAATCACCTGTTTTTAGCTTCAGACCAAGGCAACATCTCTCTGTTAGTTTTACTAGATCTTAGGGCTGCATTTGTCACTATAGATCATGATCTTCTCCTAGATCGCTAACAAAATTACATCGGCATTCTGGGACAAGCATTAAGATGGTTTAAATCCAACCTGTCTGATCGTTACCATTTTGTAGACTTTTGGAGAGCTATCCAGGGTAATGCATGTAAATTATGGTGTGCCACAAGGTTCAGTTCTAGGATCCCTGCTTTTCACAATATACATGCTTCCCTTAGAAGATATTATTAGAAGGCATGGAATTAGCTTCCACTGTTATGCTGATGATACCCAGCTATATATCTAATCACAACCAGGCAATATAGTTCAATTGGCTCAGATAACTGAGCGTGGTAAAGAGTTAAAAGACTGGATGACCCATAACTTTCTATTATTAAATTCTGATAAGACAAAGATTTTGCTCTTCGGCCCAAAAACCAGTACACAGAAGCTCCAGCATTTCAACCTGCATTTAGAAGGATGTTCTGTAACTACTAGTTCAACACGAAAAGACCTGGGAGTTATTTTAGACAGCAACTTATCTTTTAAAAATCATATCAACCAAAATACAAAAACAGCCTTCTTTCACCTTAGAAATAGTGCTAAGCTAAGAAACATGTTATCTATATCTGATGCAGAGAAGCTCGTCCATGCGTTCATGACCTCCAGACTGGACTATTGTAATGCATTACTAGGTGGATGTCCTGCATCATTAATAAACAAGCTACAGTTTGTCCAGAATGCAGCAGCCAGAATTCTGTTATGTGATGACATAACCCCAGTCTAACCTGTTAAGTTTCAAATCGACTACATACTAGTGCTTCTCACCTACAAGACACTAAATGGTTTAGCTCCCAATTATCTTTCTAGTCTTCTATCACGCTACAATCCGTCACGCTCCCTGAGATCTCAAAACTCTGGACTTCTAGTAGTTCCTAGATTAGCAAAGTCCAATAAAGGCGGTAGAGCATTTTCCCATTTAGCTCCTAAACTCTGGAATAGTCTTCCTGACAGTGTTCAGGGCTCAGACACACTCTCCCAGTTTAAGAACAGATTAAAAACGTATCTTTTAAACAAGTTCTACACATAACAAACATCACATCATAACCTTGTGCTCCAATACATTTGATCACATGCACATTATTAACTTGTGCTGTTAATATCATGAACAGCAGCTACGCTAATTCCTCTCCACTGCTTCTTTTTCTTTTTTGTGGACCTTTAAAGAAATAGATGGCGACCCCACAAACATCCCGAACCATCTGGAGACGTACCAGTGCCAATTGGATCCCACTTCATGTGGAGTTTGGAGCTCTTTGAGTGTTTGAAGGCTCTGGCATGGAGAAGCAGGTGTTGGATCTGTGATGATCGCAAATGTTGAGCTATTTTATGAGTTACTCAGTAGCTCCGAGTAGCTCAGTAGCTCAGAGTTTTATAGTTTTTTTGAGTCTGGTTCCTCTCAAGGTCTCAAGGTTTCTTCCTCATAACATCTAATGGAGTTTTTCCTTGCCACAGTCACCACTGCTGCTCATCAGGGTTAAACACACACCATTCACTTTAACTGTTAATTTCTGTAAAGCTGCTTTGAGACAATGTCTGTTGTGAAAAGTGCAATAGAAATAAACTTGACTTTTCAGGATTGGAGTTAAAATCCCTCTGGCATCATGTCATTCCATTCTTTTAAGCACTGACTACCTTGGCATCATTTTTGCATGCTGTACTGAAATTCGTTATAACCGAAAAGTTGCTGCGTGACTTGCTCCGGCACAGTCAGTAAGAACTTAATCCTGGTCAGGGTCCTGATGAATCCTCAGCATGTTTATTACAGGGTTGTAAAGTCAAATTACATCAACTTCTTTTCAGCTTATAATTGATTTCCTTATTGAAATTACCATAAAAAGGACCCAAGATTGAAACAAAAATGTCGTACGAAAGTCTTTATTTTGTGTAACGAATAATAGAAAGTTGACGCCTGAAAATAAAGGCACATGGTATTAAGCAGTTGCAGTGCAGATACAATGCAGGGTGTATTTTCATTTGCTTTTCCATGCTTTCGTGCTTGTTAACAGATCATCAAGCATCAGTCATTTAAGAGACAACATCTGTAAAAGTAAAAAAAAAAAAAAAAAAAAGGCAAGAAAAGAAAATTCACCAGGACTGGCTTATATATTTAATACGTTTACCAGAATTGCTGACGTTTGCAGATATGCATGAACACCCTGAACACTGGAAAATGTTTCTTTAATCTAAACTAAAGGTTTAATGCATAATCTTTTAACTTTTCATTGTCATGGTGCCAAATTCAGGTTGTATTACACTCTGATATTCTTTAATCACAAACCTGTTGTCGCTGTAGACCAGTGACTCGGTGTCTCGGTGTCATCGCACAGGAAAAGAAATACAATACATACAATTATACAATATTTACACTAGCTGATGAAGATCCGTCTGGGTTCATTTTGAGGCGGCGTTGCCATGCGAGGCGGTCGGAGGCTGCTGCTGGTGCTGCTGCTGTTGCTGCTCGGCGAGAGCCTGCTGAAGACGCGTACGCTTGCGGGAGTAGTGCTGCCAGTGCAGGATCTGCTGCTCGTCGATGAACTTGGCACACTGGGCATTCACCAGCTCCTTGCGGAAATGCTCGTACTGCAGCAGCTCCAACATGTGCAGGCAATGAGGATATCTGTTCAGGGTTAGATCCAGCACACTGAGATCTCTTTCACACTGATTTGCACTTTTGACTGTAAACGGATTTAAGTTTAGTGGTTAGTATGTAGGGTTGCAAAAGGGGGAGTTTTTCCAAGACTGGAAACTTTCCACGGGAGTTAACAGGAATTAATAGGAATTTATAAAAAATTTACCTAAAACAGGGAACTTAAATGTAGTTGGAAAAAAAAAGTGCAGGATCATCTTCATTAAAACGACCAGATAGAATGCAATTATGGTTGAATTTCCACCTGCACATTCAGCACACCTACTGTGGGGCCACTTAGGCCACGCCCCCTACATGCACTGTGCATTCCTCCATCACATAACACACATCATCTCTCGAATCCTGCTTATGACCAAACAAAATTTGTATATTTATGTTTGCATATGGTACAGTTTATATAAATTTCCCGAAATGTTTTATAAATTCCCATAAGTTCCTGGTAAGTTTCCAACTTGGAATATTTAAAAAAAATACCCCAAATGAAGTTCTCAGGGAAAGTTTCTGGGAATTTACCGGAATTCTTCCGCCCCTTTGCAACCCTATTAATATGAGACTTACTTCAGGAATTTGGCGTATTCCGGTTCTTTCCAGTAAAGCAAATACTTCAGGTAATTCACAAAAGGTTTTTCGCGCAAGAAGCCCCTCTGAGCCAGAACTGCAAGGAGAAGAAAGTCAGTCTTTTTATTCAATGGTAAAAGATCTGGTAGTTATTTTAGACAGCAGCTTGTCTTTCAAAAGTCATATCAACCATGTTACACCTTCCACCTTAGAAATATTGCTAAGCTAAGAATCATGTTATCTATATCTGATGCAGAGAAGCTCGTCCATGCGTTCATGACCTCCAGACTGGACTATTGTAATGCATTACTAGGTGGATGTCCTGCATCATTAATAAACAAGCTACAGTAAGTCCAGAATGCACCAGCCAGAGTTCTCACAAGGTCAAGAAAATATCACCATATAACCCCAATCTTATCATCCCTAAACTGGCTACCTGTTAATTTCAAATTAACTACAAACTACTGCTACTCACTTACAAAACACTAAATGGTTTATCTCCATGTATCTCTCCAGTCTTCTATCACGCTACAATCTGCCACGCTCCCTGAGATCTCAAAACTCCGGACTTTTAGTAGTTCCTAGAAAAGCAAAGTCCACTAAAGGTGGTAGAACATTCTCACATTTAGCTCCTAAACTTTGGAATAGTCTTTCTGACAGTGTTCAGGGCTCAGACACACTCACCCAGTTTAAGAGCAGATTAAAGACGTATCATGTCTGTTGTGAAAAGCGCTATAGAAATAAACTTGACATCATTCTGCACTTCAGATTCTCTTCGTATGTTTTGTCCAAATGCTTTTTAGGATCTGAAGTGTCCCACGCACAACATTACACGTGAAGCAGAAACATAATGGTTACGGCTTGGGATTACTGATCAGAAGGTTGGGGGTTCGAACCCCAGCACCACAAACTCTTTCACTGTTGGGCTCTTGAGCATGGCCCATAACCCTCTCTCTGGGGGTGCTGTATCCTGCACACTGACAACAAACTGGGAGAACGAACTGGTTGATTTTTTGCAACAGTAAAAAGATTCTGCAAAAACTCTCCACGACTGAATCAAACTGGTTGTTATAGCCTAGACTCAGATCCATGATACTAACTGTCATGCACCTCTTGGCTGTGAGAAAAGTTAAATGCTTGTGTGTAATTAAAAATAGGAGTAGTCATTTGATATGTCCTGGCCTGACTTCCCATCTATTAAAAGGCTCAGTATATGTCAGCAGAAATCAACATTTTTCCCAACCTTCTTTTTTGTATAGCCCCAGATTCCTGTTCCTGGCTGACAGGAATGACACCCTACATGGTGTTTTGTGTCTGTGCTCCAGCTGCCTCGAGGTCTGCAGTGTGATGCATTTTGTAATGTTCACTGTGGTACTAACTAGTGGTTATCAAAACCAGTTGGTCCAAACAACCAGACTGTACCGGGGCCATGGTTTATTGGTTATTGGGTACCAGAAAGAATAAAAACTTTTATGTTTATTTCATTTCCATTCTATTGACTGACACAATCTGCATTATGGAAAATTGAGTAACATTTTCATTATATATGTAATAATTAAACTTTCTTTCGGCTTCTCCCATTAGGGGTCGCCCGCATGTCCGCATGTTTGAGTTGGCACATGTTTTTACGCTGGATGCCCTTCCTAACGCAACCCTTACCATTTATCCGGGCGTGTTATATGTTTACGCCAGTTAACTTGCTGCGTTTCTCCGTTTCCGTCAAAAGCTCTTTTTCAATGTTTGATGCTTATATCTTCCCAACTAAATAAAAAGTCTGTGTAATTTTTAAAGCGGGGGTGTCAACTTGCCATCTGCAATCATCTTTAAAAACAATACAAATGTTTATTTACACAATTTACACCATACATACTCAAACGCTTTTTTTTTGGTTGTTTCTTTGTTTTGTTTTTTTTACAGAAAGAAACGACCCGGCATGAGTGAATTTGTTCAAAAAAGAAGCCCCTCAAGCCCTCAGCAAAAAAAGCCATAATAAAGCCATAATAAATAATAAAGAAAATGTAAAAAAAAAGAAAATCAAATTTATTTAAGTACACTTTTATACACAAATACCTTGAATTAGTGTATCCAGGTAGTAATAATAAGCAAAACAGCTTATTTAATTCTTTTTTTTATCCGTTTAATCCCAGTGGTGGTGGTGGTGGTGATAATTGTTAGTTTAGGGGATAGTTTGAGGAACACTGCTCTACAATATACATGATTTAGAGTTTTATAATTCGGAACAATATAATAAAATGGTATTTAAAACTAGCAGCGACAATGATGATGATTTGAGCAACCTTAGTCTAAACCTTTAGGCAGCTTGTAAACCAGACTGTGTGACTACCATACAAACTGCATTACCTTTTCATTTGTCACACTCTAGATACTATTGTGCGATAAGTTCTCCAGGCTGGGCTGATCATGAGTATTCTTATCCTTTTTCATAAAAGGATATCACCATTTTTTTTAAAGATTGGACAAAACCTGCATAACTGTATGCAATGCCAGGCTGCCACATGATAATGCACACGCAGGGTGCAGTGTTCCTAATAAAGTGGCATGTAAGTATATACATGTAGAAGTCGTAAATGCATGCACAACTGCTTGTGCATTTTACTGTTCACTCTACGTCTCTTTACAACAAGTTTCCTGGCGGAGCTGTTTTTTATTTTGTATATTGTGTTTTGTGTATTTGTCTTGCATTGTCTTTGCACTGTTTGCACCAGGTTGCACATATGCACTTTATGTGGCGAGGACACTTACAAATCCTGAGCCCTGTGTTTTCTGTTCTCTGTGATTGTTGTTGTATGCAGCACCAGGGTTCAGGAGGAACGTTGTTTCATTTCACTGCGTAATGCGTCAGCTATATATGGTTGAAATGACAATAAAAGCTTTCTGACTTGACATGAAATGCACATGAAAATGCACATGCAAAGGGTTTTCCTAATAAAGGTGCAGGTAAATATATATATATATATATATATATATTAGTAGAAGCCACAAATGCATACAATAACACTTGTGTCTATGACAAGCCGGAAATTCCTATACGAGTTTTATATACAAATAGGATTGAATAAATAGTAAATATATACACACAGGCTGGTTTACAAGCTGTCCAAATGTTCATACTACGGTTCTTCACACACATCATCATCATCATCATCATCATCGCTGCTAGTATTAAAGACTATTTATGATATTGTTTAGAAATATAAAATTGATAGTCAAGATCATGTAGATCGTGAAAATACAAAGATGCACTTACAGTTCAGATAATTGGGGTTCGCCAGACACTGAACAAACTCCAGTTCCGACTGGAAACGAGTTCTCGCCTGCTCCTCTGTATGAACAAACACGAATCAAGAGAAGTTATATTATTAAAAATTATATTAACAATGAGTCATTTTCTAGCGTTCCCACTTCAAACAGAAAGATGTTAGCTTAGCTAGTTAGCTAGACCCTCTCGGGAACACAACAGACAACTTTCCTATTTCCTGTACGAACCTGTTTCCATGACGCCCGCTATCAAACACAACTAGAAATAAAGAATGTCACTAAAACTGAGTTTTTTATTTTGCTCATTTATTCTCCTAGCATTACAGTATTGTCTCGACCAGCGCCATATTTGTCGCCAAGCTGTTTTCACTGACGTACATCACAAAACCGTAAAGCGTTTTTTTTCTTTGGTTTTACGACAGTTTGCTGATAGAGGGCAATAGAAGACAATTCAACCACGCAGCTTAACAGTTTCTCGTTGCTTGAACGCTGCAAAAGTATAGATCCACACCCATTTACCTCCACGTGTAGCTGTAGAGCATTTCATTCCAGATTAATTCCCTCTTTACTGTTACAAATAGCTCCATTCTCCATTCTAAATGGAAGGTTTTCTACTAGATCTTTGAGTGTGAAGAGCATTCATGAGATCAGACCATGATGTCTGAGGGGTGCATTTGGTGTTCCTGTTCATTCCAAAAGTGTTCAGTGGGGTTGAGATCAGGGCTCTGTGAAAAATTCTTCAGCTCTTCCCTAACAAACTTGCCAAATCATTATGTTCACTGGCCTGGGTTTGTGCACAAGGGTACTGTGATGCTGGAAAGGTTTGGGGCCTCTTAGTTCCAGTTAAGGAAATTGTAATGCTACAGAATCCAAAGACAATGGTGTAATGACTCCTTTGTGGTGACTTTGGCCTACTGTGTGGCCTACTTTGGGAACATACCTTCGACCATATAGTGTAGATTATAATTAAACACATACTTTAAAGAACATCATGTATGATTCTTAGAGGCTTTAACATGCAATCTCATTTAGATGAACATGCTGATTTTAAGCTTTGCCATAGTTGTGTTGCAGACATTAACAATCCATAGTGAACAGTAAAGATGGTAAGATTCACTAATTCGCATTGGTGCGTCGGCATAAAAGTTAATGATGTGATACATCGATTTATCGAAGTGGCATTCGTATCACGAGGCATCATTTTTAACATATTTGCATTGGTAAAAAAACGATTTATTTATAAAATGATATATGTAATATAATATATTAAATTATATTGAATTATATATTATTATTTAGAAAGTAACCAATAATTTGTGACCAATATTTGATATTGAAATTCATTTCTTGCGGCTTAAACTTTTCTCAAGCAGCTTCTCTCAGCACCACCGTGACGTATCACAACACTACGTAGACCGAGGCGTGTCCTAAGAGTCACATAGAATACAGATAAACATGGCAGAGGTAGAGCTGCATCTTCCTGGAGACAGGACAGGAAAAGAACGTCTGGTTTTATTTAATCTTTTGTCTTGTTTGTGAAAAGGCCATGCATGTCACTAACAGCTGGAACCAAATTACTTGTGTATGTCAACACACTTGGCCAATAAACCTGATTCTGATTCTAATTCTGATGCATTAGAAGTCAGAAGGCACTTAATTAAATGTATGATTTGCTGTCTGTCTGAACCAAAGAAATAAAAGTGAGCTATCCGTACCATATTGAATTGCATAGCATCATATTATTTCCATTGCATCGTATTGCATTGAATCGCATTGTGTTGATTTAAATTGAAATCAGATCGGGGGAATTATATCACATCGTTAGCTGCTTCATATGCAAAATGCATCAGCCTTAGTTATGGAGATGCACATGCACAGTCATTATTATATTATTATATACTACTGATCTAATTTACACTTTACACTTGACTTTATTTTTGCTCTAAGAACAAGAACACACATAGAAATGTTTCTACTACATTATATTGCATCTGGATTGCACTTATATTCTGCAAAAAATATATTTTTATTTATTATATAAATTATATATTCTTTCATATGATTATATATTTTACATATATATAAAATCAATAAAAAATGTAAACTTCTAAACAATTAATGAGGATGTATGATCATACCGCCCCCTGCTGTGATAAAAATCATTTTCACAGTGTTACTATTGTCCTCTAAATATTGTTTTTTTTTGAGTGATAATAAAACCACAATCAGTGTGTAGCATTGTGTTTTACCTATTTACATATCTATTAGTCATTTGCATGTAATATTCATTTAATAACTCATTTTCATGACAGGTGTATAAGAGGTCTGAAATTGATCACCACTATTTAAAACAACATATATATAAAAAAAAATAAAAATAAAAAAGATATTCAATGCAATACATTTTGTGTTGACATTCTGACCCTGTTATGTGTAAATAAGTAAAAGGTGTAAATGTTGTAGCTTCTTGGTCTTTCCAGATAAATAAGTCAGAGGGGTATAAACTACTAAGAGAATACTAAAGTCTTTTTTATTAAAACAGGATATACAAAATGGCAGTGGAAACACTGTTATACATTTTGTGACTGTACTGGTTCTATGAGTCAATATAAGTGCTTGCATGCACAATAAAACAAGGACACATACATTCATAGCTACATGCAATTACCTTCAGTGTCATAAAAACATTTTTTAGATTTAATACACCTTTACTACAAACAATCAAATACTGTGCCAGTGCAAAAAAAGGAATGTAATATAATAAATCATGTAATAATTAATGCAATTATAATTGTAATTATAACTACTGTTCTGCAACATTATTAATGCCCTTAAATTTGTAATTTAGATTCCTTAATTTCTTTTCCTTCGAGAAGTAAAATGTTGCTTCCTGGTTTCTCTCGAGGTATATTCTCACACTGACCCTGAGACTCGCCTCCTTATTAGAGATCTATTTTAAGGTATAAATTAATTCATTAAAATATATAAATTGATCTTGAATCAAACTGTCCACCATCAAAAGTATTATAGGAATAAAAATGGAATTGAATAAAATTCCATTAAATCCACCAACATTCTATTAAAGACTATGGAGTCTATTAAAAGCTTTCTATTTATAATGTCTAGAAATAAGATAAAGAATCACATGTTGGTTTTGTTGTAACCTTATAAAACAGAAATACTCGATAAATGTGACTCGATCACTTGCTAAGGTGTGATTCTGAGCAGCGCTTATATTGAACACCCTTTACATGTATACAGATAAATAAAATACTTTTTTAGAAGTTTTTTATGAAACAAATGATTATAGACATAGACGTCTTTGTTAGGATTTATAAAATAAACAAACTCTACATTTATTTCTGCTTCTGCTGTACACCAATTCGTATATTACAGGAGTTTTGACAAACCACATGTGACATTGTGTCACAGTATAAGTGCCTGAGGAATCTGGAAGGATCCGGTCATTGCTGTGATATTGGTGTCACCCTCAACTTCTCAGTACAATGTATGGATTCAATGGCTGAAGGTGATACATGTGATATATTTCGCCTGTTTGATTGGAGTCAATTCAATCAAACTGCCGTGGTGTTCGCCCAACTGGGGAATGAGTCTAAACTGAACATGACTCTGCCCCAGCTGTTGATCGCCAGGGTAATGGACAGGATCCCAATGATGTTCATGACAATCCCTGTTCTGGCCTGAAGAGCAAACATTGTGTTATAAACATGCAATGACTGCATTCATATTCATAGAATGATTGTATTCAAGGGAAAATTATTGGAAAATGAAACTCACCATGTCTGACACTTTGAGATAACCGTAAGAGAAAACAATGGCGTTCGGAGGAGTTGCCACTGGAAGCATGAAGGCGAACGAAGCGCTGAGAGTGCAGGGGATCATGACATACAGCGGGTTTATGCCTATGGACTGGGACTGGCAAAGAAACACAAGAATCAGTTAGTACAAGGTACCATGTCGAAAACATACTGTATGGATGTAACAAATATAGCGTACATATTTTTTTTTATTTGGTAAAAAATGTTCAATTCACCTCACCAATGCTATAGGTTACATTTTAGTGAAAGTTTCCTCATTAATTGAGAAGCTTTATGATTTTTGACAACATATTTTGTGTGGTTTTAGATGTTTCCAGTACAACAACCCTATTTCCTGTGTGTAAAGCACATACAGATGAGCTAATGTTACTACCAGGGTTGCCAGGTATTGCTAAAATTTTCAGCCCACGTACATTTCAAAATACACAAACAAATTTAACTACCAACACATTTTACTAAGATAACTTTTCTTCATTTTTCTTAGCTGATGTATGTAAAACAAGGCCACGGTGGTGTGCACACATTTCTGATGTACATTAACCATTTTCATAATCTTCTGTCCTTCCTTCTTCCACAGAGCTTTTGAAACAAGTCTAATTTGGTGTAAAAAAGGCCACACTGAAATACAAACTTGCATTCAGAACAGAATTAGTACAAAGGACAAAACACAAAAGTGCCAGGAATGAAAGAGAAGCTGGCTGCCGAAACCTCCATGTGACATAGAGTGAGAAACTCAAAACGGAGCCGAGTTTGAGTCCACTTGTTGGCTTGTGTTAAACTTCGATTAGCTTCAATGCGCTGTCTCTCGCTGATAATGGCATTTTCATAGCTCTGCCTTGTGAACTATACAAGCTCTAGCCTCACTCAAATCTCCCTATTCAGAAGCTCCCCTCACAGTGGTCTACATTCATCAAGACATAGCAGTGTGTGCCAGAAGCTTTACAATGGCAGGGAGGAAAGATGAAGGACCCTGGGAGGGGGGAGGAGGCTCAGAGAGGCAAAGCTGAGCAGGTTCTTTTTCTGACTCACGGCTAACTTTGAATCTGGATTCACGCAGACCTTTTTGCAGTGTTGCTGTCAGAATGGAAATGCATGATATACCTGTTTCATTCTTACTACATTCACTAGGAAATATCAAACATGGAGAAGAAGAGACCCAGCAGCAATCATGACAACTGATTTACTGAATTACTGAATTGCTAAAGTAAACACCATGCACAAGGATCTTGAAAGCAAACTAAAGGATTTGAGTCTGAATCTTATACTATATATTATACTGAATTTTCTACACTGCATTGAGAAAAGTATTGGGACACCTGAATTTCCAACCATATGTGGTTCTTCACCAAACTGGTTTTGTTTTTTGGGACACACAATTGTATAGGATCTTAGGATATGGTAGCGTGGCATTTCCCCTTCATTTGAACTATGGACTACTTCGGTCTGAGTGTAAGATCTTAAGTGAGCTCTGACCTCAACCCTACTGAACACCTTTGAACACCCAGAGGAGTGAAGATCATTATAACAGCAAAAAGGGATTACATGTGGAATGGGATGCTCAAAAAGCACATACAAATCTTGATTAGGTTTCCGCAAACTTTTGTCCATATACTGCTAGTCAGAACAGAAGATACGAGCTGTTACGTGGTTACACATCCCTCATGTTCTAGTGAAATTAGACAAACTAGCCAAGGAATGGGAGCAAGTTAGTGTTATCACAGCCTAGCTAGCTAAATGGTTACTTTTGCCATCGTTTGATAAGCATCACTACAGAAAATCAGCAATCTGAGAAAATCTTAAACAATAAAACCTTTTCATTTGTTTGGCTGCTTTAAAAATGTTTAGTATATTCTCTGAATCAATTTACTATTCAAAACTGGTTTTAACCAGCAAAACGTTTTTAAACCTGTTTTAAAAAAGAATCGTTTTTACAGGCAAATGTTACTCATAGCAAATTCTAACTATAAACAAAAATGCTTTCACAGCAAAAAAATAAGAGAATTTTATCAGCTCAAATATACAGAGCCTTTGAGCCATCTTAGGCTTTTGAAACATGCATGTTCTTTTTGTTTCTTTGCAACAAACCCACAAAAATTGGACACTAAATGGGTGGAAGAAAAAGTTCTGGCGAGTCCAAAGGTGACATTTTTGTCTATAACAAAACAACTTGTGCAAGATGGAGAACAGGATGGAAGATGTGATCAGACTGCCTCACCCCCACAGTTACACATGGAGGTGGAAGCTTAAATGGTTTGGGGCTGTTTTGGAGCAACCCAGTCACCGCACCTAAATCCTATTGAATTGAAAATGTGAAATTCTAAAGAACTTTCCAAATAGTGATTTAGGGATTTACAAGAGGCATGGCATAGTTTTTCAGCTGAATGTTGGAAAAACAAACTGTCTGGATGTCAAGATTGTGTAAAGCTGTTAGTCATGCTAAAGGAGGATTTTTCAATAAAAATTAAATAGAACATTTATATATTTGTTTGGTCAAAGGAAACTATTTCTTGTTGCATAGAAACGAAAGAAAACTCATCTCGGTCTCTCTGTGACTCGGTGTTTCCACCCTTTTGACAGGGACTGTACAAAAATGCTGATTATGCTTATGCTCAAATGATCCGTTCAAATAATTAATCCCTGAATGAAAGCTGTCATGTTTGGTTTCGGTTATATATGCATGTACGAGTGAAAGAAAGGATTTGTACCAGAGAAAACATGTTGGAAACATGTTCTCCAGTTTTCTACTTTGATCTGTATTTTTTTAATGGTTAATAAAGATTATATATATATTATATATATATTTTATTATTATAATTATTTTTTTAAATTCGGCAAGTCAAAGTGCATTTGATGACATTATACTGTGTGCCACTTGCGTCACTGTTTCCTAACCTATGGGCCTAAACATCCGGGAAAACATTTGCAGATAAACATTACATGCTGACCGTCAATTAAAGATAAGGATGGACTTTCCCTGTTTGCTTCAGTACCTACTGAATCTGTTGTTCAAAATGTGTTCTTTTTTTATGAAAGGTTCAGTAAAAATGACAGAATTGATAGTACTGCTGTTATTGAAAGTCTATTAACTGTTAAATCTGTCATAAATATCTATTTGTGTCTTTGTAATAATTTACACTATATGGACAAAAGTTTGTGGACACCTGACCATAAGATTGCCATGTGCTTTTTGAGCATCGAGTTCCACATTTATTTCCTATTTTCTCTTATAATAACCTAAATAAAATGTTCACAAGGGCTTTAGCAAAGGTCAATTAATATGTTGGATGAGGTGAGAAGGTCTGGGGGTGGAATCAGCGTTCCAATTAATCATGTTCAATATGGATGAGGTCAGGCAAATTTAAAGACAATCCAAAGACATCCAATAAAACTATGTGTCTCAAATTTGTGGTTACAGTTTAGCTGGAACGTAAGGCTGGAAAAGTCAGGTGTCCCAATACTTTTGTCTATATAATTTAAGTACACTCAGAAAAAAGCCAACAACAGGGATTATTGTGGAGTCGTGTATGTTCAAAACTGATCCATACTCTCTTTCGCTGTTGAAAAGATGTGTTGCCCAGCCGCTTATGAATCCTGGGTCGCGTGAGAACCACAGAACCACCAGCAGGAAGAAGAGCATCATAACGCTTATTTCACACATGGAGGTGGAAGCTTAAATGGTAAATCCTATTGAATTGAAAATGTGAAATTCTAAAGAACTTTCCAAATTGTGATTTAGGGTTTTACAAGAAGCATGGCATAGTTTTTCAGCTGAATGTTTGGAAAAACAAACTGTCTGGATGTCAAGATTGTGTAAAGCTGTTAGTCATGCTAAAGGAGGATATTTCAATAAAAATTTTATTGAACATCTTATCATTTATATATTTGTTTGGTCAAAGGAAACTATTTCTTGTTGCAAAGAAACGAAAGAAAACTCATCTCGGTCTCTCTGTGACTCTTTTCACGCTTTTGACAGGGACTGTACAAAAATGCTGATGATGATTATGCTCAAATGATCCGTTCAAATAATTAATCCTTTAATGAAAGCTGTCATGTTTGGTTTCGTTTATATATGCATGTACGAGTGAAAGAAAGGATCTGTACCAGAGAGGCCAGGATGGGAAGAAACAGGGTGGCAGTGGCGACGTTGCTGGTGCATTCTGTGAAGGTTGCTATCATGAGGCACACGATAATAGAAATGGCCCAAGGAGGGATGGTCTGCAGTGGAGCCATCTGTTCCCCAAGCCATGTAGATAAGCCTGAGTCCTTTAGGTGTGGAGAAATTCAGACAAGAGTAAAAACAGATGCACAAACTGTGGACTAGACGTAACTATTGACTCTTCATACATAATGTAATACACACACAACTAAAATTTCTGCTACTGGTATAGTCCATATGCACTACACATAATCAGCAGAATCAGAATTAACAGCATAATTGACTGTTTTTTTTTTTGTTCATACCAAACCAAGGCATAGCTGCAGGCATTGCTGTTAATGTGCCATTCTATCCATTCAATGCATGTCCAATTTGACATTATATCTCTAAGCAGCTTTCTCTGTCTTGGTTAGGTTCTTGTGATGATCAAATACTTTTACACCTACACCTGTTTATTTCATCATTACAACAGATACTGTACACTCTGCAGGAAAGCCTTATCATACAGCTTTTAGGTGTGCTCTCTATCTATCTGTCTGACCTGACATCAGTTCTCCGACATACCCGAATTACATATGGACACATCCTAATGTTATTTTGATGGTGGTGTCAAAAAGACTAGAGACAAATGGTCCTAACCGGTGCAATTCTGACCATGTAGATAGATAGATAGATAGATAGATAAACTTTAATGATCCCGAAGGAAATTCCAAGTGGCCAGCCGCCCACACATAAAAACACAATCATTCCTAAACCAAAATAAAACACAATAAATAGATAAAAAGATAAAAAGATAAAAAGGAACAAGCAAATATAAACAATCACCCAAAATCAAAATCAAGCCAAGTTTCCCAGAATTCCAGCCTAATCAAAAGATAAAGTAAAAGCTCTCAACACAGAGTGTTGTGCAGTCTGATGGCTCGTGGGACAAAAGACTTCCTAAGTCTGTCTGTGGTGCAGCGTTGGGATAAAAGTCTGCTGCTGAAGCTGCTCTTCCTCTTACTGAAGGCCTCATGCATAGGGTGTGTCACATTGTCCATGATTGCCTGAAGTCTCGACAATGTCCGTTGTTCTGCCACCTCCTCCACTGAGGCCAGCTTCAGTCCCACAACAGAGCTAGCCCTCCTGATGATCTTATTTAGTCGGGTCAGGTTTTTCTTGCTTGTGCCGCACCAGCACACCACAGCGTACAGCAGAGCACTTTCGATGACTGATTGATAAAACATACTAAGAAGCTTGGTGGAAATATTAAAAGATGCCAGCCTTCGCAGGAAGTACATCCTGGTTTGACATTTTTTGCTGAGCAGGGTGGTGTTCTCGTTCCAGTCCAGTTTCTTGTCCAACACCACTCCCAGATATTTATAAGACGTGACCGTCTCCACCAGGTCACCGTCAATGCATATTGGCTGGGAGAGGGGGGGTTGTCTTCTGAAGTCCAGAATCAGTTCTTTCGTTTTTCTAATATTTAGCAGTAGCTGGTTCTGCTTGGACCAAAGAACAAAATCCTGCACCAGCTGCCTGTACTCCACCTCCTTGTCTTCCTTAATGCAGGCCACAATGACGGTATCATCTGAGAATTTCTGTATGTGGCAAGCCTCTGTGTTGTGTTGGAAGTCGGTCGTGTACAGAGCAAACAACATCCTGACAAACTGGGGTCTGTCCTTCAGATAGTCCATGATCCAGGATATTAAGTATGGCTCGACTGCCATACTCCTGAGTTTTTCCTGCAGAATTGGGGGTTGGATTGTGTCAAATGCGCTGGAGAAATCAAAAAACAACATTCTCACTGCACATTCCCCTTCATCAAGGTAAGACAAAGTGCGGTGGAGAAGATGCAGGACAGCATCCTCCACTCCCACCCTCTCCCTATACGCAAACTGCAGTGGATCCTGGGCATGTTGCACCTGGGGCTTCAGCAACTGCAGCACTAACCTCTCCAAAGTTTTCATTATGTGAGAGGTCAGTGCAATTGGTCTGTAATCTTTGTTGTCCCTAGGCTGCTTGGCCTTGGGCAAAGGAATGATGCATGAGGTCTTCCAGAGTGTTGGTATTATACCAAGGCGCAGGCTCAGGTTAAAGAGGTGCTGGAGAGGACCTCCTAGCTCATCTGCACATGTCTTCAGGAGCCTGGGGCACAACCCATCTGGGCCTGCTGCTTTCCTGGTCTTCAGTTTCTTCAGCTCTCTCCTTACCTGATGTTCAGTAAGAGAGGTGTAATGAGGGAGAGCTGATTCCACCAGTGCAGGTTCATTTGTAGAATAAGGAGGAAATAGAGGGTGCGTTACAACGTCTGCGATTTAGATGTGGGTTACAACGTCTGCGATTTTATCATGGACAGCAAGTTAGAACGAATAGCAAAGGTGAAATTC
>NC_060898.1:21015915-21065915 GCF_014805685.1 Silurus meridionalis | reverse complement strand
AAAGATGTGTTTAATTTTGCATCTCTGCTCTAGTTAGTTTGGGTGCTGAGGGTGTTTATCCGAAAAATGGACATCTTGTTGTAGTTCTAGTTGTTGACCACTAGATGTCAGTCAACCAGCATTTTTTTTAAGTCCTTGCCACTGTGTGTGTGTGTGTGTGTGTGTGTGTGTGTGTGTGTGTGTGTGTGTGTGTGTGTGTGTGTGTGTGTGTGTGTGTGTGTGTGTGTGTGTGTGTGTGTATACACATACAGACATCCAAGACGAGGTTAGAATATAACCTAAATAAGTCTATGGTCTAAATTTAGTCTATGGTTCTGTAATGGTTTTTTTTATTTTTTTTGGCTTTCTTTTTTCACCATAGCAACATCCAATTGTTTTTTCTAGGCTAAGCACAAATAGTGTTAATTAGTAAGCTATTATCTGTTAATTTAAACATTTATGCTTTATAAATATGATTTTATAAATATGAATCACAACAGAAGAAACCACAAGAGATTCAAGCAGTTTTATTGTCCCATTCCAGACCACATGTGGAATCTGTTTCAATACATAAATGCAACAATACTCTCAACTTAATATAAATAACAATTAAAAAAGAACCAATTTTACATGACATCCTATGTCTGTGCTAACGAACCGCAAATATATACAAAGAAGAGTTCCTTTAGAGAGAGTATAAAGAGCAGAAAATAAGAACGGTGCTACATGAAGAGTTGTATGACCGTATCTTTGACAAATGCTTATTTCAGTGAACAAAGGTCATGCTGAAAGGGTTGTCCAGTTTACCCATGATTCCACTGGTGTCTTGAGGAAACCTGAGTTTGTTGGTGTTATTATACATGCTTAAGGGAAATGAACGGTTGCATATCTTTGTTGCGGCTTTATCTGAGTGCCTCATTGTGCCATTCCAGTGGCCAATCGACATGCACCGATACATGTTTTTCGAAAGCTTCTTGTACATTCAGTTTTTTTGACGGTGAAATGAAAAGTCAAAATTCATCTATAGGGTTTTTGGTGTTCTAGGGTTAAGGTACTATCTCAGATGCACTTTGTTTTCCCGGTTATAGTTGTGTTTGTCCTGGATCTGATTAATTTATGAATTTTAATTTACATTCTCAAGTTCTTTTTTTTTTTTTTTAGATTGTGCCCATAGCAAAGCCTGTCATTCCAAAGCACGTGCAAATGCATGCGACTGTGCCACCGAGCCTTAGGTATCAGAAAACACAGTCAAATAATGCATTCTTTGTCTTTTTAAGATTTTATGGATTATTTCATTCCTTACATTGGTTTTGCAAATCGCAAACAATTCTTTGTGGATTTAATACTTGTGTAATTCTGACTTGCTTCTTTAGTTCTCTGAGTAACAGGACGCTAGATGTTATCCGTATTATATTTAACCAGGATGAAGGTTCACGAGTGAAAGTGAAATCTTTGTTCTATTTGAACACAGTAGAACATAGCTAACCTCTAAACACTTGAATTAGGTCACTATCCTATACATTAATATTGATCAAGAAGAAGTCACATGCGGAGACACGTTATTGCGCATGATCCTGTACTTCCCAGGAGAAGGGTCTAGAACGTTTCAACACTGGGATACATTTCTACATTCTCAATCTCCAGTGTCTCCAGTTTCCAGTTAAACTACATTGACCTACTGTGAGATCAGAATAATAGATTACGGTTTGTCAAGGTGATTTCTGTCCCACAACTCTGTGTATTTAGATAGATTTGCTCCTTAGAACAAGACTGGAATGTGAGCGCACGGCACCTCAGGGTTCTCATTTAACAGTTGTTAACCTGCTGTAGTCTTTTATATATGTATATATATATATATATATATATATATATATATATATATATATATATATATATATATATATATATAAGCAGTAAAGGTACTTCCTATGTGTGGGTGGCTCCCCCTCTCCCCCTTCCTTTGTAATTTTTTTAAGTTGTCTGGGGAATAAAAAAACAATTTTATTTGATCTTTCCTCATCTTTTATCATCCTTTACATCTTGCAACCTGTCCCTACCCAAACCCTTAATTTCCTCCATTTGTCCACTCACATTCTATGGTGCAGGAACCACAGGAGGTTTATTTCGGAATGTCTCGAAAAATGCTAGCATGCCTTTCTTTATGCTCGAGGAAGCCATTTTGGGCTGTGTGTATCCTTGGTGGCAAGGAGGGAAGCTGGAGCCATCCATGGAGTTGGCGCGTTTAACTTTGGAGCCGGCTCGCCACATTTTTGGCCTCAATGGTGGTGTCTGTGCGACCAAGCACTTCTGGTACTGCACCTGGGAAAAAAACAAACACAAGTTGCAGGATTGTAGTAAATATAAATACAGGTAGTATTGAGGTGTGTACCGATGACCCCATTGTAATTTGGAAATGTAAGTCGAGACATGGCCTAGCCTACCCTGAGTCTTAAACAATGGTGGTCAGTATGGGGTATTATACTGTTATTTGTTAATAATTAAACAAATTACAGTACATTATTTAGCAAAACAGAACAATTTACAGTATCGATGTAACCATCTATATTCTCACACATTCAAAAGACTTACCATGCATGCCGCCTGCACCGCCTCCGAAATGATCCCAGCGTCAGGTTCACACCAGAAGACATGACACTCAAAGCGTTGGGTTCCGGCGTCCACTATCACTGCAAAGGTATGTGTGTCATGACCGACACCGAGGAAGGTCAGGTAACGTACCTGACATTCCCAAAAGGGGTCCTCGCCATCCTAAAGGAAACAAAATGTCAAACCTACAGCATTAACCATCATTAAAGATCTAGAGTAATCTACTGCATTATTAATTCTATGTTGCCACGTATCCTTCTGTACCTCTCCCCTCCACAGGGACAGCACTTTGTCTGACACATGAATGACAATCGACTCCCATTCGTCTCTGTCCCTGGAGTGCATGATGCTCTCAATAGCCCTGTTCAGCACCTCCATCCCTGCAAAAAAAAGCCTACAGCTCGAAACAAGGCTATAAAAAAGGACTTATTTTTTTCTAGATCTCCAAAAGCTGTTTGCAAATCTGGCACTCTACCACAGTCGGGTATTAGTGTCTAGTGTCTAAGATTGGCTTGAATCCCTTGAAGTCCAAAAGAGCTTTTGGGATGGTGTTCCTTTCTTTCTTGGCAATGAAAAAGAAAAGCCTACTATCAAATTAACAAATATCTGTAGAGTATATGTACGCATACGTAGAAAAAGTAAACCGTGGAAAAGTGCTCCTTTTGCAGCTATATAATAATAATAATAATAATATTAATAATAATAATAATAATACATTTTATTTATAGGCTCCTTACATCCAAAAAATTAAAAATTACAACAATTTTAAATAATGAAACACTATACAAGCAATAAGACGTACAAATATGTCAATGGTATACCTGCCTGAAAAGATGCATTTTTAAACATGATTTGAAAATAGAGACAGAGTCGCTGTTGCGAATATCTAGAGGAAGTAGATTCCACAGGTATGGAGCAGCGAAGCTAAAAGCCCAAGATCCCATAGATGCCAAACAAAAAAGAACTAAGGACGATGAGGATATTGATCTGAGTTCGAGAAGGAGTATGTGTTGAAAGTAGGCCAGAAAAATAACAAGTCAGGTTATGTAATGGCTTATAAATGAATTAAATTAATAAATGTTAAACAGGACGGCAGTGTAACAGTCCTGAAGAACAGGAGATATGTGATCCATTGTAGGAGTTCTAGTGATTATTCGTGCAGCTAGTTCTTCATCAGCTGTGACTTGTCTAAGAGTTTATGGAGAAGACC
This sequence comes from Silurus meridionalis, assembly GCF_014805685.1. Classification (NCBI taxonomy): domain Eukaryota; kingdom Metazoa; phylum Chordata; class Actinopteri; order Siluriformes; family Siluridae; genus Silurus; species Silurus meridionalis. Next base: position 21,062,119 of record NC_060898.1, on the reverse strand, counting down.
AAGAAAAGAGCATCACAGTAGTTTATGTAACATTGTCTGAAAATCTGCTGTAGCTTTATGAGTTTTAGAAGCATGTTTAAGTTTCCTGATTGGTCAATGCTCATGAAAGCAAATTGCTAAAGTGCAAGAAAAGTAAAATCTTCTTCTTCTTTCAGCTTAGGGTTTACCCTAACGGATAATCAGTCTCCATACCCCCCTGTCCTCTACATCTGCCTCTTTCAAACCAACTACCTGCATGTCTTTTCTCACCACATTCAGAAACCTGCTCCTTGGCCTTCCTCTTTTCCTCCTTCCTGGTGGCTCCATCCTCAGTAATTTCCTCCTGATATACCCCAAGTCCCTCCTCTGCACATGTCCAAACCATCTCAATCGCACCTCTCTCCCCGAAACGTCCTACATGCATCTTATAAACTTGTTTCCAATCCTGTCCATCCTCGTCACTCCTAACGAAAACCTCAACATCTTCAGCTCTGCTACCTCCAGCTCCACCTCCTGTCTTTTAGTTATTGCAAGAAAGAAAAGTAAAATAAAAAAAGAAAATTCACATAAGGCAACTCGACACAGACTCTTCCACTAATATGGGCCACAAAACATATCAAATCAACTTGATATCCACTACCACTCAAGGGATGATTTGAGAGACCACTGGCATTGTGCGTTTACTCTATACACAGTTTCTGTGTAGAGCTGTTATAAAGCTGCCTCGTCCTCCAGGGGCCCATGATAAATAAGTCTTCTTAACACTATTTGATGAAAGGGCTCTTGTTCCCTCTGAGACTGGTCATGACACACTAACCCTGGAACAAACAAAGCTGTGTGACTGTGCATTTTCCTCAGGCTGCAGCATCGTTTCTTCCTCCGGGGTGTGGTTTTGGTTTCCTAATTGTACTTCATAATAAAAAAAAGAACCGCTACATATGAACTGTATGGACAGAAGTATCAGGACACCTGAATTTTCCAGTCATATGTGGTTCTATTACAAAAGTTGGAGGCACACAATTATATAAGATGTCTTTGAAAGATAGAAAGGTGATTTATACTTGACTTGCTAGGAGCTTGGGTCAGAGCACAGGGTCAGCCATAATACAGCACCCATGGAGCACTGAGGACCTTGCTCAGGGGCCTTAAGAGTGGCAGCTTAAACACCCAACCTTTCGATTAGAAACCCAAGACCTTAAACACTGATCTACCTTAGGAAACACTAGCATAAAGAGTTTCCTTTACTTAAACTAGGAGACCCAAACATGTTCCAGCATAACAATGAAGATATGGCTTCCATTGGTTGGAGTGAAAGATCTTTATCTGCTATAGAGCTCTGACCTCAACCCTATTGAAAAATAATTCCTCATAACTTTTGAATAATAACATCTGAATAATAAATCTTCCACTCACCCATCGCTCTGGAAACAGGCAAATTTCCAATGTACTCAACCTCAAATTTCTGAACTTTTTGCCTTACTGCATCTAAAAAGTTCACTAAAAAAAAAAAACATGTAACATTGAATTAATCATTGGAATATATACATATATAGGTGTGCTGGTCAGAATAATATAAACAACGTCAGTAGTTTAAAGATCACTGATTTAATCAGTAATTTCAATAAGCTGGATTTGTACCTTGGTAAGGCAGATCCTCAGGAGAAATACTCTCCATTGTAAGTGATCGTGTCACAGATGGTGGCATTGCTGACTTCTCTGCCATCATCTGCAAACACACAGATATTTACGGTTAGGTTCACTCTTACAAAAATATCATGATGGAAGGGTTTGTAAAAAGATTTTTGTAAGCAAACAACTATTTGTTTGAATTTTTAAAGCATTTGGCAGATGCTTTTATCAAGAGGAACCTACAATTATCTTTTTCATACAACTAAACAGTTGATAGTTAGGGGCCTTGATCAAGAACCCCACGATGGCAGCTTAGTGGTGCTAGAATTTACCACTGAGCTCTTCACTCTTCACTGAGCATCTTCTCTCACAGCATCAAGCAAGTTCTCCAGTGGAAAAAAAGCAAAGCGTGCTCACAGATCTGCACACAGAACTGATCGCTTACCTTGGTGCACAGCTCGTGCAGGGTAGACGCTATGGTCTTAGCTGGTGCGTTGCAGCGGAACACATGGCACTTCAGCATGCATGTGTCTTTATCGCTGGCCACAAAGGCAAAGTCCCTACAGCAAGAGGACAGAGCAGACCAGAACACCGTTACTCCAAATAAAGAGAAAGTGTTTAAAGCTACTCCTGAACATTTGCGGTAAATTGGACACATTATTGAAACTTTATTCCGTTAAGTTAAAGGAGAAAGATGGAACACATCCTGTGTGGTTCATCAGGTGTACCAGTGCTCCATTATCAAACATTACACATTATTAGGAGAGGCACACACACACATACACACACACACACACACACAAATACACACACACACACACACACACACACACACACACACACACACACATATATATATATATATATATATATATATATATATATATATATATATATATATATATATATATATATGTATACAAATTAAAAGAGAGAAAGAGAGAGAGAGAGAGAGAGAGAGAGAGAGAGAGAGAGACAGCAGTGCAAAAGTACTAGACAAAGAGAAAAACAAGACAGAAGAGAAGAAGAAAAGAGAAAAATGGAGTAAATTAGAAATATGGAAGAATACGTATGAGTTGAGAAGAAAAACAAGGAGATGAAAAGATAAAATGAATAGAAGAGAAAACACTGAGAAGAGAGGAAAACAGACCACGAAAGAAAAGAAAACAGAATTTAGAGAGAGGAATTTAGAAAAGAGGGGAAAGAGTAAACAGTGTGAAGAGTACAGAGGAAAGACTACAACAGACGAGAAGGGAAGGGAAGGGAAGAGAAGAGAAGAAGAGAAGAGAAGAAGAGAAGAGAAGAGAAGAGAAGAGTTGTGTAAACTGACTGTAAAACTGACTCCCACTGAATGACACCAAATTCCCTTCCCTTAATACAGGTAAGTCTGTATAACTTCTGGCTGATGATTTTCAGTCCATTGATGTGCCTTTTACTGTCAAGTACCTTTTAATGCTAAGAGATGAGCCTTTAAGAGATTCAATCATTTTTGGTTGTTTTATGTGCCTTGATGCTGTGCAGTGTATATTTTCTACCTCATAAGCAATATATGTCATTAATGTAAAAACAGGAAACATCAGAGTCAAGTGGTCGATAAGTTCTGCATTCATTAGACCATCATCTGGTCAATGGTAGCGTCCAGAATGCACTTACGCTTATATCTGGTGTGCTGAATACACGGACTGATGAAATATTTAAATGCAAAAGCCAATTATGGCACGTTGGTTTCGAAATTCAGCAAATAATTGATTTGAAAAGAATAAATATGAAATCTTGACTTATCATGTGACGTATGCTATGGAAGCCCTTTTCCACCATAAAGAAAAAGGTTTGCCTAATTGTGGCTGTATTTAAAAATAAAGTCGGAATTGCAAGAAATAAGGTACAAATTGACAGAAATAATGTCAGAATTGCGAGAAATAATTAAGAAAACTTTTTTTTTATGTGGTGAAAACGGGCTGCCGTGTCACATCTACGGTTACAGCAGTGACAGGATGTTCTTCTGCTGTGTTGCTGTGCCTGGCATGATGCAAAGGCTTTGTAAAACAATATGACTCATCTCTCCTTCACTGCAGAAATTTGCAATCTGCCACTTTTTGTGCACATGAGCCAACAATCAATTTATCACTGTTGTTTAGTCACTAAAAAACTGTTAATAAATCGGTCCGTTTTTTTCACCTTTGAGAGATAAATCAAGTTAGTTCAAAAAAAAAAAAGCAAAGAAAAATAGGATGTATACAGATTCAGAACAGAATCTCGCACTGACCCGGTTGTTTCTGACCTTGACCTTGTTATGCAAAGAAGATTATCGGCAGTCCAAGATTATCGCAATCCAACAAGCGATTCTTCTAAATCCACGAGCTGTGTCCTTGTGTTAAAACTGGTGCAATTTATTTACACATCAGCCTGTCCTGTGTGTTGCTCTGTCGGGATTTAATCAGTGGTTTTGTAATTAAATCTGCATGGGTTTGTCAGGATTAATGATGCCGGAAAGTGTCCTGGTGGACCTGGCCTATAATGAATTACATCTGCAAAACATTAGAAGCTAGAGCCTTTATTGATTAATCACACCAGGGTCATTTGTACCCCCTAAAAATACCCGGTTACACAAGTTAGCTGGGTGAATAAGACATCAACAGTTTGTAGAGTTGGCATGGAAAGACAGTGGTACAGTCGGCTTCATTTATTGGAAAGAAAAGGAAAGACGCAGTGCCAGTTCTCTAATCCCTCTATCTACTTGGATCGAGCAAATATAGATGAGATGAGATGAGATGAGATGAGATGAGATGAGATGAGATGAGATGAGATGAGATTAGATAAGATAAGGCAAGAAAAGAGAGAAGTGTATAGTTAAAGAGGCTGTGAAATACATCAGAAATGCTTCAGATAAATAATCTTCAAATTTAAGATAAATGCAAGTCGCCAATTCTACAAATGACATGTTAAAGAAATAAAAAGGGAAAAAGGTGCAGTGATTACCTGTCTCTGTATTCACGAGTGCCGATTAAACCAAAGAGAAACAGAAAAGGTTATTGTTAAGAATGCTTCTAAAATGCTGTTGTATTCATTTGCATATGTAAATATTGTAATTATCATGAATATGGATTCCAGGCACTCTAGAATTGTTAATAATCCTAAAAATAGCCACGTCATAGAAATGCAACACCGGGCAGTGAAAAAAAAATAAGAGCAAGTCCGGATGATAAATAGAAATCAGACTATGGGGCTGGGTTTTTTTCCCGGAAGCCCTGCTGAGTGTAACCAGAAATAGCAGTACTTAAATTAACTCCACATGAGCACCTGAATACATCGTCAGCAAGGCTGTAGAGCTAGCCTGACCACAGCCATGGAGATGTTTCGAATTTAAGCATGTCTCACATCGAGAACATTAAGAATTTTTTGCTATGGGATGACTGGGGCCATTTCTAGCATTGCATTGACTGATGCAAATAGTTGGACTAAAAAGGAAATGAAAAAAAAAACCAAGTTGAGTGTCAGAGGAATAAACCCACTCCATCACTGACCTGCCATTGTTGCAGCCCACCCCACACCGAATGCTGATGATGGGTTGGCAGTGGATGAGACTGCGGTCTATGGGGTCCAGGAGGCTAAGTGTGTCCTTTTTGAGCACCATCATCATGTCTTGACCCTTATCACATTCACACACATACAACAAATGTTCAGAAGCTGTATATCTTTAATCCATGGCTGAAGTTCACTAACCTACTGTTCAAGTTCTTACTAAGAGGTTATGCTTCTCTAGCTAATAAAAAGCTCACCTCTCCCCAGGCTCCCACAGCATCACGGCCCTCTGCTTTACTCTGAGAGAGCTGCTGGATACAGTTATTGACTGCCAAACTGCTTTTCCCTGGAGCCAGTTCCTCCTCTGGGATCTCCACCCATCCCATTGAGCGTACTGCAAAACACTGGGACACACATGCACCTTTTAAAACTTCATACAGACACCTGGGTTGGTCAATGCTATATTTTTAAAAGTAGGTGGACATACTATCTGACCATTCAGGTCAATTCAATTCAGTTTTATTTGTAAAGGGTTTTTTAACAATGTCCTCACATTCTCACAAAGCAGCTTAAGAAAAATATATAAAATATATAGCTTTTTGCTTAATAATATAACCTGTAAGACCATACCAGACATATGTTCTTCCATATGTTCTTGTTTGCTATTACAGTAAGCTCTACTCTTCCGGGAAGGCTTTTCACTCGATTTTGCAGCGTGTCCGTGGGGACTTTTGTTCATTCAGCATTAGTGAGGCTGGCACTAATTTTGAGCAAGGAGGCATAAGCATTCCAAAGGTGTTTAGAAGGGATTAGTTCAGGACACCATGCTGGATGCTTGAGTTCTTTCCACTTTATGCATAAATGCATTGTCAAGCTGGTTTAGATCTCTTTATTCCACTGAAGGGAAACTGCAATGGTACAAAACTTTTGCATTTTAAAAGCACACAATATAATCAAAAAAATCCTGTCATACGGCTCGGACTTTTGTGCTACAATCCAAACTCCAAACTGGTAGATCATGACTATAACCACGGGTTTCAATACTGCTGATGCCCCCATGAGATACCCGTGAGATACTACTTCCACCAGATACCACTGATTATGGTTAGGATCATTAGGTGAGGAATGAAGAATAGCAATTCAGTTTTATTATGGTCTAAGGCAGCAGTCTCCAACCTTATTTGCATCACGGACCCTTGGTAAGCCCCCTGCATATGTAAAAAATATGCATTCTGTGCTGTCCCATTGTCTAGGAGGTACACAAATCTTTTCTTTGTCTTTAGAATCATTATTGGATCGAGCAAATATAGATGAGATGAGATGAGATGAGATGAGATGAGATGAGATGAGATGAGATGAGATGAGATTAGATAAGATAAGGCAAGAAAAGAGAGAAGTGTATAGTTAAAGAGGCTGTGAAATACATCAGAAATGCTTCAGATAAATAATCTTCAAATTTAAGATAAATGCAAGTCGCCAATTCTACAAATGACATGTTAAAGAAATAAAAAGGAAAAAGGTGCAGTGATTACCTGTCTCTGTATTCACGAGTGCCGATTAAACCAAAGAGAAACAGAAAAGGTTATTGTTAAGAATGCTTCTAAAATGCTGTTGTATTCATTTGCATATGTAAATATTGTAATTATCATGAATATGGATTCCAGGCACTCTAGAATTGTTAATAATCCTAAAAATAGCCACGTCATAGAAATGCAACACCGGGCAGTGAAAAAAAAATAAGAGCAAGTCCGGATGATAAATAGAAATCAGACTATGGGGCTGGGTTTTTCCCGGAAGCCCTGCTGAGTGTAACCAGAAATAGCAGTACTTAAATTAACTCCACATGAGCACCTGAATACATCGTCAGCAAGGCTGTAGAGCTAGCCTGACCACAGCCATGGAGATGTTTCGAATTTAAGCATGTCTCACATCGAGAACATTAAGAATTTTTTGCTATGGGATGACTGGGGCCATTTCTAGCATTGCATTGACTGATGCAAATAGTTGGACTAAAAAGGAAATGAAAAAAAAAACCAAGTTGAGTGTCAGAGGAATAAACCCACTCCCATCACTGACCTGCCATTGTTGCAGCCCACCCCCCACACCCGAATGCTGATGATGGGTTGGCAGTGGATGAGACTGCGGTCTATGGGGTCCAGGAGGCTAAGTGTGTCCTTTTTGAGCACCATCATCATGTCTTGACCCTTATCACATTCACACACATACAACAAATGTTCAGAAGCTGTATATCTTTAATCCATGGCTGAAGTTCACTAACCTACTGTTCAAGTTCTTACTAAGAGGTTATGCTTCTCTAGCTAATAAAAAGCTCACCTCTCCCCAGGCTCCCACAGCATCACGGCCCTCTGCTTTACTCTGAGAGAGCTGCTGGATACAGTTATTGACTGCCAAACTGCTTTTCCCTGGAGCCAGTTCCTCCTCTGGGATCTCCACCCATCCCATTGAGCGTACTGCAAAACACTGGGACACACATGCACCTTTTAAAACTTCATACAGACACCTGGGTTGGTCAATGCTATATTTTTAAAAGTAGGTGGACATACTATCTGACCATTCAGGTCAATTCAATTCAGTTTTATTTGTAAAGGGTTTTTTAACAATGTCCTCACATTCTCACAAAGCAGCTTAAGAAAAATATATAAAATATATAGCTTTTTGCTTAATAATATAACCTGTAAGACCATACCAGACATATGTTCTTCCATATGTTCTTGTTTGCTATTACAGTAAGCTCTACTCTTCCGGGAAGGCTTTTCACTCGATTTTGCAGCGTGTCCGTGGGGACTTTTGTTCATTCAGCATTAGTGAGGCTGGCACTAATTTTGAGCAAGGAGGCATAAGCATTCCAAAGGTGTTTAGAAGGGATTAGTTCAGGACACCATGCTGGATGCTTGAGTTCTTTCCACTTTATGCATAAATGCATTGTCAAGCTGGTTTAGATCTCTTTATTCCACTGAAGGGAAACTGCAATGGTACAAAACTTTTGCATTTTAAAAGCACACAATATAATCAAAAAAATCCTGTCATACGGCTCGGACTTTTGTGCTACAATCCAAACTCCAAACTGGTAGATCATGACTATAACCACGGGTTTCAATACTGCTGATGCCCCCATGAGATACCCGTGAGATACTACTTCCACCAGATACCACTGATTATGGTTAGGATCATTAGGTGAGGAATGAAGAATAGCAATTCAGTTTTATTATGGTCTAAGGCAGCAGTCTCCAACCTTATTTGCATCACGGACCCTTGGTAAGCCCCCTGCATATGTAAAAAATATGCATTCTGTGCTGTCCCATTGTCTAGGAGGTACACAAATCTTTTCTTTGTCTTTAGAATCATTATTTCAAACATTTCAATGAATCTTAAAAACTAGAACCTTTATAGTCTTGATGCATGCGCTTCTTCCTCAACAATATTTGAGTTATGAGTATTTATTGACCCTATTTGTGTTTGCCTTTGTCGTGACCTGCATCCTCTTACACACGCCTAATGGAACAATGTCCTCAGTAATGCTTCTCTCGTCTTTATAGAGGTCAGTAAACACACCTTTCACACACATCAATAGCATCTCCAGTAAGACAACAAGAGCTAATCTGGGCTGTGCCCTTATTCTCACCTTATTACTGTCTGTATTGTGAGCATTTGCTTTTTTATCTCAGGATTTTATTAACATTCATTTATATGATAAGTCAGCAGTTGAATGGTACCTTGGAGTCAGGGTCCATGTTTGCACAGAAGGCTTCTTCCTGCCAGGACACTCTAATGGAGAAGGAAAAAAGCATTTGTAAGAGACTTTAATCCACTAAAATGTGATATCTGTGCCATTAATCTCTGTTCTTTTTTTCCAGAAAAGCAGGGGGTCATTAACATGTATTGATTATTCAAGCCTTAATCCACTCCTGTCAAGTTACTTTATTCCATTGCCTTTTATTCCTTCTGTTTCCAAGCAGTTAGCAAACATATTCAGTCAACTACACCTGAGAAGAGCTGAAGAAGAGTGTTGAATGGAGGTTTAATAATGAAATCCTCAGAGACACACTTAGTAGATTCCATTGTAATGTATAATATTATACCCAGAGATTCAGTGAGAATTCCTACAACGGATGAAAGGGATGGTAAGATTCAGCGTTTCACATCAGTGCATCAGCATAAAAGTAACGATGTGATGCATCAATTAAAAAAAAATGTGCATCGGATACAAGCATTTGTATCGTGATGCATCGTTTTTAACATATTTGCATCGGTAAAATTCGATAATAGATTAACTATACTTTTAGTATTTAGAAAGTGGCCAAAATTCTTTATGTAGATTGATATGTAGAGTCTCCTCACTAAACCTCTACTGTATTGTGTATCTCCTGTAGACAAACACACACACACACACACACACACACACACACACACACACACACACACAAACACACACACACATACACTCTTAGCTTGATAAGAAAGGAAGTACAATGTGCTCTGTCCTGAAGACATCTATAAATGATACATAAACATCACCAGGAATCTAAAACCACTTACACAATTTTGTCTCTTTTCGAACATGATTTAGAGAAAATAATTTTTAATTAGCAAAAGATTATGTGCAGAATGTTCAATACCCATTCTGTTTTTGTTTTGAGATTACGACTACGCCGTGGAATAATGGAGAATAATTTGTTCATTAAGGCGGAAATAATTATCCTATATAATGAGCCCTAATAACCTACTAAAAGTGTATTTGGAGGCATTAGGAAAACAGATTTTTTGGTTTACATGAACACACACACACACACACACACACACACACACACACACACATACACATGCACGGCTGTCAGCCTAAAATAAGATTCTTGTTCCGGCGCTATTACTGGCCATTTGGGACATCTGCTGACTGGAGCACCAGGTGTTTTCTCTCATTTCTCTGTCTTGAGCACAAGTGGGCTTTACGGTCAGTGGCTTCATTGCAAGGTAACAAAACACAAGGTAAACACAAACGTTGAACATACTGAAAGACAACTGCAAAAAGTGTTCACCCTGCAATTTTGTTAAAATGATATGTAATTCAAATCACAAGGGAGTGGAAAGAATCACAATAAAAAAAATCCCGTTTGAAGAGCTAACAGCAGAATGGGAAATAAAAAATACACTCCATATGAGTTAGAACACAATTCTTTAGACAACACAGCATGGCAACAGCACTGGTTAAGGTGTAAATGACCTTCTTGCTTTGTGTTGCTTTTTTCAAGTGCATACTCGAATACAATAATCATTCTTGATGGTTTCTTTGGACAAAGATTCCTATAATCTTAGGCTAAAATCTGTAGTCTTTGATCGCTGGTTTGTTCAACAACAGCCAATTAATAGCAGTTGCAATACATTTTTTTCCTCTAATAAATATCTGGCGGTGTCAGTAGACTTTAGACACTTTCCTGAAATGTTGCTTCTCCTAAGACGACCATCAAACCAAGAACCAATAGAAGCACCGAACCTGATGATGCAATTAGCATAGCTACTTGAAACCACCTAATGGAAAATGTCTAAATGAGGGAAAAGGAGTGTTTGTTTGACGTTTTTATTATCAAGGCATGTTATGAACAAAATGAACGCTACAGATGGTTTTTGTTTGCTGCTAGCTACCATTAGCGAAAATACTTGGGTCTGAACGTGTCACGAATTGATGACATAAAACTTTGGACAAGACTTTGTCTTTCGTAACTCAGCTTTTGATTGTCATACAGTCTAACGTTATGACAACTAAGATCCTACATTGTGACATAGGGAACATGTTTGTACAGTCTGAAAAGAGAATTGCAAAGGACTATAAAAATCTGATAGCGGCTTCTCTCTGTTTAGTAAAGCCAGGTTTTTTGCTCCACAAGATCCTGCTCTTTTTAGTCAGATATGACATTTACAGCATTGTGCACATGCTCATATTAAGAGCGATTTACATTAATCGCATTTATACAACAGATCAGTTGAGCGTAGGAGCCATGTTTAAGGGCCCTGCAGGGGCAGTTTGCCAGTACTGTGAGTTGATCTCACAACCTTTCGATAAGAAGTCTAAACTTGGTGAATTTGCTTCCCACCCAAAGATTTGCAAAAAGAAGAACAGTGTCTCCATTTTCCAACGTTTGAACATTCTGGGATCATTTCCCATTGATTTTTGTGCAGTTATTCTGAGATGTATACTGAAACTTGGTAACCCTGAACACCAGCAAAATTCTTGTAAAAATATTTAATTTAGCCATCCTCAGTTTTAGACATTGTATGCATCGCTTTTTCTTTGCTATTCACCCCTTAGAGTCTGAATGAAACTCAAACACTTTTACATTATTTTTCATGATTAGATTTCAATTATTGTGCTTGTATATTTCAGAAAACTAAAAATTGAAATCTAGGACACATATTTGTATTAAAAGTGTATTGTACCAAGATATATCTACAGAGTATCTACAGATATCTCTATATCATTGCTAATAATGTAAACAAAGAAAAGTTACCCATCACTGATGGAATGCATGGGGCTTTCTGTTAAGTTCCCCCTCAACTCACACCTCAGATCTGCTCCAGCATTCTGACAACAAAAAACAAGAGAAAAAAATTCAGCTAAACCCAAATCCAGGTGTGGATTCGATTAAGCAGATGTGCAATCGACCCACGCTGTCCTAGTCCGCGTCCATTTTTACAGAAATATGCACACGGTGTCGATTATAACAGAGTGATCTCAGTGAGAAAGAACACTAACCTTGGGCTGGTTAGCTGGGAGTCCTTGGCTGATGTTCTGTTCGTCCTCTGTGCTGTATGAAGGGTGCTGCCACTGCGTAGTGCCTGAAGGCACGTGCCAGTAGTAGGTACCTGTGCTGTCCCGTATAGTGCGCCATCCTGGAGGCAGGTCTGAATCCAGCGTCAGACTTTGATCATTCCAGATTTCATCTGTGAACAGGAACATAATTATAACTATTCCACAATACAGTGTGTTAACCCTTCAACTTCCTGTAATGACCCTCTATTCAACTATAGTCTTTTTTTTGTCTTTTTCTTTTTTTTTTTTAACGAATAAAGTTTTCCCCCACAATACTTTGTACTTCATTTGAATCAAGTGTCTCCTAAATATGTAATTTGTTTAAAAATGAGATATTTTAATTTATACACATATCACATTTAGGCAGGAAGTTTCGCAGTGATAGTGTTGTATTGTATCTTTAAGCAGTTGCACTTGTTCTAAATGCACTTTGTTTTTATGAAAGAACATATTTAATTGTACAACCTTTCAGCAGGCCAGAGGGCCTGTACATTATTATTTAATGTACACGAGTGCATTTAAGTTAAACATTTAAGACTAAATTTGAATTTATTTTATCCTGTGCATTGTTGCAATGTGCTATAAATAAATATTTTCATAATTTGTAATTGATTTATTCTTTGAAACTTTAATATTAATTTATGCAATTGAAATGCTTTGATTTTAGTAAGGTTAGTACACAGTCATAGCCATAAATGCATTGGTAATAATAATTGGCATAATTTCTTTCGGTGTTTCGGTTTTCGGCCTTGCTTCCTCCTTTTTCGGTTTTCGGTTTCGGCCAAGAATTTTCATTTCGGTGCATCCCTACTATACAGTGGTTACTATACACTTAAGTGGCATTTACACTGTTTTAAACATGCCAAGAAAAATCTGTCTATAAACCTGGACAAAAGCATGTTTATTGAAGAATTATTATTATTATTATTATTATTATTATTATTGTTATTATTATTGTTATTATGCCTGAAATATGTGTGTGTGTGTGTGTGTGTGTGTGATTACGCTAATAAATGAGGATACAAAGTGTGTTATGAGTCACATATCGGGTGTGAGAGAGAGATAAAGAGAGAGAGAGAGAATTCATGGCACAGTTTTGTTTGTAAGTAGGTAGGTTATTTGGCATATTAGTTATTTTTATGATTGCACTAAAATAATAGGAACTTCTACACTTGCATTTGCTCTCCACTCTTTATATGACATCAGAGAGACAGAGGTTTCATGAATTAGAGATCATAGATATTTTTTATTTTAGAAATGAAACACTGGGTCATACTTTTCTATAACTTCAGAGTTTTTCTTATATTCAAAAAAGATTATAAAAAAAAAGCACCTATAAAAAAGTATTTTATTCCTCCTAAACCAAGGCACGTTGACCGTGTTAATATAATACAGATATTATAATATTATTTATAATATTAATAGAATTAATAAACAAAAATTATAATCTAATATTGGATATTATAAGAATATACTATTTAATAAAGACCTGTCATTATAGCATCACACTATATTCGGCTTCAGCTTCATTTCCTATCAGCTACACAGACTAGAGCCAGATCACATGACTGTGTCACATCCTTTCAGATTCTACCCTAGTTTGTGTTTTTCACCTGAATCATGTCTCTGTTGTGAGATTTCCTAGTTTTATTACTGAGCCTCTGTTGTCAGCTTTATTTTATGTTATCTAAATCCATGTTAAGCTTGTTTTATGAATCTTCTGTTCCGACTGTGTTCATTTCATTTGCCTATTATAAAACAAAAGGCCGTACTTGCATCTGTCACCATGACTACCTGATAAGAACGCACTATACTTTTTGTACTTTTTGTGCCGCAAAGAGTTTCTCGTGGATAAAAATGTAGCAAAATTCCCTATCTAGAAACGGACAATTCAGCCTGGTGTGCTCTTGGTAGCCTTAAAATATTTTAATTGTTTTGTCCTTTTTTTTATTCTATATGAAAGCAGCACCAAAGCATAGCAAAATGATCACAAAAAATCCATAAATCATTGTGCAGCTTAGATCTTTCACATCATTAACAAGGGAACTCGAAGATTTTATTTGTAGTGCACTGGGAGTTGTGTTGTCGTTGCCGTGCATATAACACCCTTGCACATTATCACTTTCAGTTTAGCATGCACTTTAATTAGTGCTAAAATGTGCAATCTCTTAATGCTTCTTTCTCTGTCTAAATAAAGCACTTTTGAAATGGGCTATAAGGCTGACTTTTGGTGATATGTTCCTTACTTTTTCTGCATAGATTTCTTTACTCTTAAATTCACCAGAAACATGTGCACAATATGTACAGATATTCAATTATTTATTTTTACGGAAGTGCAATGAGTAACTCAATGATTAAGGCACTGGACCCTTGATCGGAAGGTCACAAGTTCAAATCCTGGCATGACCAATATGCCCTGCTGGGTCTTTAAACCAATACCTTAACTCTCAACTGCTCAGTTATAAATTGCTCTCAATGAGGGTGCCTACTAAAAGTCGTAAATGTAATGGAAACATAGTGACGTATAGGGTGGGGGGGGGGGATTTGTTGTAAATTATGCATGATCCCAGGACAGAAACTAGCTCCTTTTGTAATCAGGTCTCTATCAGTAACTTGCCATTGCTACCGATTTTTTTTTAGTTTCTAGGCGATACTCGATATTCTATCAGTTCTATTACGTTATTACCTTGAGGAAGCATCAGTATTAGCAATTTAAATAGGGAATTTAATCTTACACTCACCACACCTCTCACTTTATCAGGAACATCAGGTCATGACAAGTCCATAAATTACAGCATATAAGATTAAGTATTCGAGACCAAATTATTATTTTACCTTATAAAACGAGAACGACTCTCTGTGTGTGTGTGTGTGTGTGTGTGTGTGTGTGTGTGTGTGTGTGTGTGTGTGTATGTGTGTGTGTGTGTGTTTGCTAGTCGATGTGCTGCAATGGCACATTGCTAGTAGATTTAGAGCAAAGAAAGATGTGCCCTTTTCTCCATTTACTGTAGTATTAATTCTACAGAGCTTTGCCTTTTATGGGGTTTTGTGGGAGTCACTAAATCAGTCGTGGGTCTAATATGCTCTGCAGTTTATGGTATTAAATTCTGCCAAGGTTATTTACTTGTGCTTCAATAGAGTCGTACATTCTTCCTCGCAAGATCTGTGAAAGATGTTCTGCCGAAAGTGGAACGTAAAAGGTGTGTATTGTGTAAAGGTGCTTTATACTTGTAAATTACAGCACAGTAAAATTAGCAAATCCCAGCAATGTTAGGAGCTGGGGTACAGCTATGATACAGTACCTCTGGAGCACAGATTGTTAAGGGCCTTGCTCAAGGGCCACAAGTCTTGCAGCTTGGCAATCCTGGGGCTTGAACCCCTGACCTTTTGATCAGTAACCATTAGTAACCACACAGCTATTTCTCACTCGTTAAATTTAGTCAAATGTGTAAGAGATCAAATAAATAAATAGATAAGATGTCTCAAGGCTTCTGCTCAGAAAAATCTTAAGGTTAGTGCTCTAGTGCTCAGAAAAATCCTTCATACAGAAAAAAGACACAATCACTTAGCTATTAGGTTTTAGACTGTGTTTTTTTTTAGTAACTTATGATAAGGTTCTATCTTCCACTACTGAAATATGAAAGTACTATGCAAGGTTAAAACTGCAGCTTTGCACAAGCTTCTTCAATTTGTCCTGCGAATGTTTGCTTGCAACTAGACTAGCTACTCATCTCAGTGACTCTAGACCTTCCCTGTAAAGACTTCATCAAGATGACATTCATTTATATGTACAATAAAGATTGTTATAGTCCCAATTTGCCATAATAATAACCTCCACTCTTCTGGAAAGATGCTCCACTAGATTTTGGAGTGTGCTTGTTGAGATTTGTGCTTATTCAGACACAAGGGTGTTAAGTCAGGTACTGATGTAGGAGAGGTGAGGAGGCCTGGGGTGCAGTTAGCATTCTAATTCATTCCAAAGGTGTTCAATAGGGTTGAGGGGAGAGCTTTGTAGTAGGAGATCTTCCACTTTAACCCATGTAAAGCATATCTTCATGGACTTGGCTTTGTGCTGGAAGCTGGAACAGGTTTGGGTTTTAGTGAAGGGAAAATGTGATGCTCTAGGATCCAAAGTCATCCCACACAACTGTGTGCCTCCAACTTTGTGGTAATAGTTTTGGGAAAAACCACATATGGCTGGAAAAGAAAGTTGATCCAATACTTGGATCTGATGTGAGTGACTTGGATCTGATTGAGGGAATTTATGCAAGACACGGTATAATCATTATTTCTAGTTTGTTACCTAGAAGACACCATGATAGAGGAGAATGTTGTGTCTCATTCCCTTTCAGCTTAAGCTCAATCAAGAGCTCAATCAGAAGAACAAAATCGCTCAAAGATGGCTCTTAAGTGACTAATCAGTGCTTGCTATGTGCTGTTCAGTGGGTCTACTGAGACTGAGTTTAATCGGGCTGATTTTAGGGCAAGAGTTTATCCTTGTTCTGATTTCTGTTCTGTTCTTGCACTGCCAAAACCTGACAGAGGTGAAGGTAGGGGTTGGAAGGCAACCTGTGATAGAGAAATAAATCCATAAAAATATAAATGCATAAGTTGTAGAAGAATCAGATAAGTGCTTTTTGGCTGCTTGATATGAATGAGTGTATCTGGAGGAGAAACTAAGCCCTGTGTCGGTCACGGGAGCTGGTCTGATTAAACGGGATTAAGGGTCAGAATCGAATCTGCTTTTATTTAGTGACGAAAGTTGTGGAATTATTCTATACTGTGTGTCAGGCATTCATTCAAAAGTTGCTGTACGAACGTCACAAAAAGCTCTTTAATTGACGACTCCAGTGGTGTCAGCATTTAACCTTGAAAACCGGCATTCTTCCTAAAAAAAACCTTTCAATACCCTGAGGTGGTGCCGTCCTAGGTCACTCAGTAGCTGTCTGTACCTTCAGTGCATGTAATAGAAGTTATTTTTAGGAGCTTCTCAATGACTACTGAAGCGTTATGATATGCTGGTACAGCGGAATACTGTGAACATGTAAAATAGTTGTACCTTTAATATGATAGCTATACAGGTAACAATAGCATCATGATATACTGTAAATAGTAATATTTTTCATGCTAAAGAAATTCAAGGTTTAACGTCTATAAAATACATCGTAGGGTGTAAAAAAAAAAAAACAACAGGGTTTTTAACAAAAATAAACAGTTTAATGTTATAAGAGGATATATTTAAAAGCTCACATATTTTAGAATGTGCAAAAGACTGTAGGAATTAAAATATAATTAGACATATTTTGTTTATCTGCAACAAACTAGCCTGACTGGAAGAAAGTTCTTTGGACAGATAAGTCCTAAGTAAAGAACTTATGTAAGATAATGATTATGAAACATTATTTTAGGATTATGAACTTGGTATGGTATCAGGTTGTTTTGGAGCAGGGAAGGTCAGAGACTAATGTGAAAGTGAAAGGAATCCTGAACCAACAAGGCAAACATTCCATACTTTAGCACCATCCAATTCAGTCAGGATTGCGGCTTAATGGAACCGATTTCACCGTATAACAGGACAGTGAGTGGAAGCGTACGTCCAAGCTCTGTAAGCTTCCAGTCGTCCGGAGTGTTATCTATCATGGAATGGCATGCCCAGACACTGCACCTAAATCCTATCGAGCTGCTCTGGGATGAACTGGATCGCAAGGTCAGAAAGAAATCTTCTAGTGAAGAACATCTTTGGCAGGTTTTACAAGAGACAAGTATTTCAGCTGAAAGTTGGGCAAACAAACTGTCTGGGTGCCGTCTGGACATCTAAACATTAATTTGTTTGGTCAGAATAAATCTGCATACTATTAAATAACCTCATTAGTTGCATAAAAACAAACAAAC
Source organism: Silurus meridionalis (assembly GCF_014805685.1). Classification (NCBI taxonomy): domain Eukaryota; kingdom Metazoa; phylum Chordata; class Actinopteri; order Siluriformes; family Siluridae; genus Silurus; species Silurus meridionalis. The sequence goes on along the minus strand of NC_060898.1, from coordinate 21,044,274 downwards.
AAAAAGAACATTAAAGACTAGATGTTTCCAAACTTTTAAGAGCTACTTTATATTTATGTAACTTTTTTTCAAAAAAGTGAAGATATATGAAGCCCGGATATGATCTGTAAACATACATTATTATTTTATATGATATTGTATAATGTTGTATAACATTATCCGGTTTCTCCACACAGCCTATACGAACAAGCTAATTAGAAACTGCATGAAGTGCACAGTTCCTGTACTTGAGAAAATGTCCAATCCCCTGCTTAAATATGACATTTCTACTTTAGTAATACATCAAAATGACTTGTTTTTGAATGGACTTAAGTATGAAAAGTAAAAGTACTGATCTATGTGAACAAGATTTTAATAATTGATGCAGTTCAATGTTCCATTCTCCTGTACATCAGATCTTTTCCAGGAGAGAGAATTTTCTATAGTAAGAGACACACAGTGAGGGAAGTCTTACTTCACACACACACACACACACACAGACACACACACACACACACACACACACTATCACTAGAACTGTGAGGTTACACTTGTTCTCTCACCACAGCTTTTCACCCACAGTTTGAGCTCAAAGTATCAAGGGTAGATATAATTTATTGAAATGTAGTGGAGTAAAAATTAAAATGTTACACAGAATAATTTAGTGAAGTAAAAGATTCCCCAAATGAAAATCAATTAATAAAGTACACATAATAAAAAAAATGTACTTAGGATTAAGAAAAAAAAGTAGCACTAGCAATTCTAACCAACGAGCACTGGCTTGACTTTTTGTCCATAACGTCTTATCTTGCTTCAACCTCCAGTGTTGGAAAATATTCAGACATTGAATGTTATTACTATGCAAATTGTTGTTACTATGCATATGTGACTATAAGTATTATTTTATGATATTTAAACTTAAACTTAAGTATTATTGGATGCGATTTGTATATTGTTTAGATAATTTACAGGGAGTGCAGAATTATTAGGCAAATGAGTATTTTGACCACATCATCCTCGTTATGCATGTTGTCTTACTCCAAGCTGTATAGGCTGGAAAGCCTACTACCAATTAAGCATATTAGGTGATGTGCATCTCTGTAATGAGAAGGGGTGTGGTCTAATGACATCAACACCCTATATCAGGTGTGCATAATTATTAGGCAACTTCCTTTCCTTTGGCAAAATGGGTCAAAAGAAGGACTTGACAGGCTCAGAAAAGCCAAAAATAGTGAGATATATTGCAGAGGGATGCAGCAGTCTTAAAATAGCCAAGCTTCTGAAGCGTGATCATCGAACAATCAAGCGTTTCATTCAAAATAGTCAACAGGGTCGCAAGAAGCGTGTGGAAAAACCAAGGCGCAAAATAACTGCCCGTGAACTGAGAAAAGTCAAGCGTGCAGCTGCCAAGATGCCACTTGCCACCAGTTTGGCCATATTTCAGAGCTGCAACATCACTGAGTGCCCAAAAGCACAAGGTGTGCAATACTCAGAGACATGGCCAAGGTAAGAAAGGCAGAAAGTCGACCACCACTGAACAAGACACACAAGCTGAAACGTCAAGACTGGGCCAAGAAATATCTCAAGACTGATTTTCTAAGGTTTTATGGACTGATGAAATGAGAGTGAGTCTTGATGGGCCAGATGGATGGGCCCGTGGCTGGATTGGTAAAGGGCAGAGAGCTCCAGTCCGACTCAGACGCCAGCAAGGTGGAGGTGGAGTACTGGTTTGGGCTGGTATCATCAAAGATGAGCTTGTGGGGCCTTTTCGGGTTGAGGATGGAGTCAAGCTGAACTCCCAGTCCTACTGCCAGTTTCTGGAAGACACCTTCTTCAAGCAGTGGTACAGGAAGAAGTCTGCATCCTTCAAGAAAAACATGATTTTCATGCAGGACAATGCTCCATCACACACGTCCAAGTACTCCACAGCGTGGCTGGCAAGAAAGGGTATAAAGAAGAAAATCTAATGATATGGCCTCCTTGTTCACCTGATCTGAACCCCATTGAGAACCTGTGGTCCATCATCAAATGTGCGATTTACAAGGAGGAAAACAGTACACCTCTCTGAACAGTGTCTGGGAGGCTGTGGTTGCTGCTGCACGCAATGTTGATGGTGAACAGATCAAAACACTGACAGAATCCATGGATGGCAGGCTTTTGAGTGTCCTTGCAAAGAAAGGTGGCTATATTGGTCACTGATTTGTTTTGTTTGGTTTTGAATGTCAGAAATGTATATTTGTGAATGTTGAGATGTTATATTGGTTTCACTGGTAAAAATAAATAATTGAAATGGGTATGAATTTGTTTTTTGTTAAGTTGCCTAATAATTATGCACAGTAATAGTCACCTGCACACACAGATATCCCCCTAAAATAGCTAAAACTAAAAACTACTTCCAAAAATATTCAGCTTTGATATTAATGAGTTTTTTGTGTTCATTGAGAACATGGTTGTTGTTCAAATTAAATCCTCAAATAAAATTAATCCTCAAAAATACAACTTGCCTAATAATTCTGCACTCCCTGTAATGTGAGGACTCTAACTTAATTACATTTCCATGTGTTTTAATTAAACATTTAAAGGATGACCTTCATGGACTGTCATGAATCTTGAAGGTCGTTTTCTTATTTCATCAACCAAATGACTGTAAAATAATCTCCCTATCGAAATAAAATCATCAGTGTAGAAAAAAACATGGCTATTTTTTTAGCGGCAGGCCTTGTGTTTGGTACATGGGTGACTGACCTAACTTAATCCACCTCTTAATACCACCACTATCACTATCACTATCTGACGCCATTCTGGGCCAGCTAGCTGGCCCTATGAGGCAAATATGAAATCTGATTGGTTAAAGAAACAGAGCTATTTATTAAGAAAACTATGGTTAAAAAAAAAAGCAAGCAGAACAGACTATGAAGACCCTGGGCAGATTAGATTGACATGGCAGCACATAGAGGCTGAAATCTGATTGGACAAAAAAATCTAACATCCACATACAGGTACTGGAAGCAGTCCAGCCAAGAGAAACGCTACAAAATGAAGAGAATAAACTTTTGAGAATAAATTAATACAATTTCATAGAACAAATATTAGAATTTATGTTGTAAATGTAGGTCAGTGCTTCTGATAGTGTTTAGACCAGCGGAGAAGGCTTTGCTGGCCCTGACCGCCCGCCACTGTGATTTATCATCTGCTGAACACGGTTAATGCTAAAGATATTCAATACTGCAGAGTGAAATTTGCAGCCCTATCTCAGTAAAAATGTTCAATATTCTAGAGTAAGCACGGACTCGTATTAAATAAAGCATCTCCTTTATCTCCATAAATTCCATGAAGTCAATCTGATCTGAAAAGCATTTTGGCGAAGGTTTTGCTAATTTTATTTTTTATATATTTAAGTTAGCTGGTTTTCTTTGCTAATTCTTTGTTCAGTTTATTAAAGTTAGTTTGCAAATAAAGACAATGCATTAACTTATCTTCCCCAGTTTAAAAAAAATACTTTATACCTTTTAATACTTGGGTACATTTAAACGTAGCAACGCATGAACATATTTTTGGACACATTATTTATATATTTTCACTTAAATTTGAAGCCTTCTTTCTTTTCCCATCCCTGCTAACCTCTGTCCTGACTCTCAAGACATTACAATGTGAAACAGTCAAAACTTGACACAAAAGGCATAATGGTAACTGTTTATGGAACATACAGAACTGGATAAAGGCCATAGTGGACCAAGAGAAAGAGAACGGGTAGCATTCATGAGGATCTCATGAGTATCATGTTACGTCATGGCGTCATTGGAAATTTTTAATTTCAACATTAATGGGACTTTAAAGTGTATATTTTTGTCCACAGCACTCAGATCCTCCAGGGTTTGGCAGGTAAATGGAAACTCTTGGTTAATTTAACTTGAGGCAACAGTTTCCTAGACAACCCGCCTACAATGTGGCAACCGAATGCTCACATGTCTCTAGGTCTTCGAGCACACCCATGAATAAGTCTCCTGACATTTTGCATTGTCTGGTGTGTGTGTGTGTGTGTGTGTGTGTGTGTAGGATGAGGGGTTTATTACTGAGGTCTAATGCACATACACTTCCAGGAGAGCTGTGTGTAGAGTCGGAAAATTGCATTAAGCTGACAGCTGCCTCTCGGTACAGCAATGGACCAGTGTAGTATCCTGCAATACAGATGAGGTGACTGCTGCATCCATCTCCTGCTCGCTGCTCCTGCTTCGTACATTACTGCTTAATGTCCCATGAGAGCTTTACACAGATACGTTTCAGTGAACAAGCTGACTCTCAGAACTCAGAACATGCACTTATTTTAAACCAGAGTTAAAGAAAAATGTCACCAGATGACCACACTCTCACTTAGCACAACTTGCCAGGTATTACTGGTTGCATCAGGATCGAGTGCAGACTACCAAGCGAAGGTAATCACACAGAAATCCCAAACAGTCATTTTCCACTCATCTCTTGGTCCAGGATGAGATCAAAGAGAAACCGAGGGGTAGATAAAGAGAAAAAAGATCATGGACTCACCTTCATAATTGACTATGATGATGGCGAGCATGTAGTCCTTTCCCAGCATGGTGAGGTATATGTTCTTGGAGGTGCCCTGAGGTTAGCTGAGAGACATTCCAGACCGAAATTCCTTGTTCATCTGCAGACACATCTCACACACACACCAGGGACATAGTCGCATGCTAAGCAGACTATAGGACTCCTTTTCTTTACCCCCTTTTTTCCCCCCTCTTCCCTTTTTCTTTCTTTTACGCTTTATTTAACATTTTGTTCCTCAAACACCTTCACTGGCTCAGAAACAGCAATCAAAACCACACCAGCTTCAGCATTGTCTGACTGGCTGACTGACTCCTCTCTCTCTCTCTCTCTCTCTCTCTCTCTCTCTCTCTCTGGTTGAGATTAAAGTGATGCTGTTGGTGAGATCCTGAGGTGCTCCTGCCCCTCCTCTATTTCTCCTCTCACGATTATGTTCATTAAAGCCTGCAGCAACAGCATTCCCCTTTCCCATCTCTCTCTCTCTCTCTCTCTCTCTCTCTCTCTCTCTCTCTCTCTCTCTCTCGTTTCTCTCTCTCTCTTCCTCCCTCAATTCCAGTCACCATGGTGGTCATGGGGATGCCTTAAGGATGGCTGAGCATCACTCAGAAGAAAAGCTCACCCAAAAAGCTCACTGTGAACGAGACCCTGAGTAAATACTTATAAATATTTGATATTTAGGTTAGACAGATACTGTATGTACATTCTTGTAGTCAGTAAAGAGAGAAAAAAGTCATTGGGATTAATGACATATCTGACACACACAGAGGCACGGGGACAAAGAGTAACCTCTATCTGTCAGATTGTGCATGGTGGGAACTGACCTTTTTTATCACTTTAAATCCCGGTCCTTAATCCCCCCAACACACACACACACACACACACACACACACACACACACACACACACACACACACACACACACACACACACATTGCACATGGAGAACCAGATGAATTTGTGAAACATGCAGAAATCATGGGTATGGTCACATTAGGTCACTCTGACACACTGTGACCTCAAATCACATTTATTAAAAGTTGATTACAGCTTATTCAATTAAAGAAGACTTGTATCGATTGACACAATCATTACTATGGCTGTAAATTTGAACAAATACAGAGTAGAGCAACTTTGAGGCCAACCGAGTAATGACGTAATTGATTTGTGCACTAATGAGTGTATCACATATTATATTAATGCTATTTTGTTCTGAACTGTACAAGATGGAGACATTTCCGTTCATCTTACATTTCCTAGAACCTGGACACCCCACTAGATAAACAGTAATCAAATATCAGGGCCTATGTTTATGTGTGTGTGTGTGTGTGTGTGTGTGTGTGTGTGTGTACACCCTAGTCCACCTTAACTCGTCACACCATCTAAGGTCCGACATGCACCAGCCTCCATTTGCGTCATCAAGGCCATCGTCACAAGGTTGCCATGGCAACGAGGGCTCCATCTCTGGCGTCTGTGTTTTTTTTTTTTACATTGTAGAAGACACACAGCAGCACAGGTAGCTCTGTTTTTGCTAAATCAGATCATCTTACATTCTGAAGCTATTCTATATTCAATTAATATTAATTCAATTATTTCATTACAAAGAGGATCAAATGAATCACAATGATTGAACATGATATCAAAGGGTCATCAAATACATGAATTCACCTAGTTAAGCTTTTGATTTTTAATGTATAATTAAATATAGAAGATAATTTAACATAAAACAGCAAAGAATTCAGTAACATGGCAGGATGGTTGTGTTTCAAATACTCATCCCAGGCCATCTGAATCAAACCCAGAGTGGTTCACTCTCCAGCCCTGACTATAGCAGTGTTGCCAGATCTCTGTTTTTCAAGCTTCAAGTAGTTTAATTGGGTTGTGCTTTTACAGTTATAAAGATAGCAAAACTTTGTAGTCATTGCATAGTAAAGGTACACAGCAATAAAATGCTTCACCTACCAGAAGTGCAAATTGTAGCAATTGTGCAAACTGAGAAGTACCGAAAAATATGTCAATATATGTACAGTGTACAATTGTTAATGTAATGTATATATGTAAATATATGTACAGCAGATAAATACACAGGCTATGAGTAAGTAAAACAAATAAATATGACTGCAGGCAGTGCAGAAATGTGCAGAAGTTGATGAGCCTTTACACTAAATGTACACCGACCAGGCATAACATTATGACATTATAACATTATGAGCGGTGAAGTGAATAACACTGATTATCTCTTTATCATGGCACCAGTTAATGGGTGGGATACATTAATGCAGCAAGTAAACATTTAGTTCTTAAAGTTTATGTGTTTGAAGCAGGAAAGATGGGCGAATTTGGACAAATGAGCGAGTTTGGACAAATTGTGACATCTAGATGACTGGGCCAGAGCATCTCCAAAACTGTAGCTTTTGTGGGATGTTCCTGTCTGTAGTGGTCAGAATCTATCGAAAGTGGTCCAATGAAGGAACAGTGATGAATCGACGACAGGGTCGTAAAACTCATTGATGCTCGTAGGAAGTAAAGGCTGGGAGCAAATCAACAAATGAGTTACTGTAGCTCAAAATGTTTTATATATGTATATACATAGATTAAAACTATAATATACAATAAATTCTCAATTATCTATAGTTATAATCATCTAGTAATGATACAGAATATAGAATAGAGTGGATCAGAACTGCATGAGGATCACTGGCAGGAGATTTAGTAGAGCATCAGTGAGCCTCCATTGTCCTAATGGTGTAGTGTGGGACCCAATATTGGAGATTTCTTCAAATTCTTTGAAACGTTTGATGATATTATGTACTCTAAATGATGAGATATTTTACAGTTTTTCAATTTTATACACAGGAACATTATTCTAAAATTGTTCCACAATTTGTAGACACAGTCTTTCACAGATTGGTGAGGCTCTGCACATCTTTACTTCTGAGAGACTCTGAGACAACCATTTTTTCCCAATCATCTTACCGACCCGCATACGCAAACCTAATTCCAGTTCCATTATATTGAATGGTGCATAAAATGCGCATTTTGGTGGCGCACATCTGGCAACCCTGACTGCCTCATACACGCAAATATGGCGGACGATAAGGTTTGTACATGTTTCTTTCACCAGTAATAATTAACTTTTTCCCACAGAGGAACGTGTGTGAGGGAGCTGAGAGGTTCTTGTGGCGTATAAACTTGATTATGAAAGTATCAAGTATCACGTTTCTGAAACTTTATATTGGCGTGTTGGTTTGTGTGGGTTTTAATGTAACATATTCATGTTGTAAATAGTAACCAAGTCAGTAGATCAGTAGTCCCTGTTGGGCATTAGATCTTGTTTTTCAGTAGGTCCCTGTTGGTCAGTAGATCCTGTTGATCAGTAGGATCTTGTTGTATAGAAGGTCCCTGTTGATCAGTTGGATCTGTTGTATAGAAGGTCCCTGTTGGTCAGTAGGATCCTGTTGGTCAGTAGATCTTGTTGCCTGTATGTTGCTGTTGGTCAGTAGGATCTTGTTGTTCAGAAGGTCCCTGTTGTTCAGTAGATCCTGTTGGTCAGTAGGATCCTGTTAGTCAGTAGATCTTGTTGTATAGAAGGTCCCTGTTGATCAGTAGGATCTTGTTGTTTAAAAGTTCTCTGTTGGTCAGTAGATCCTGTTGATCAGTAGGATCTTGTTGTCCAGAAGGTCCCTGTTGATCAGTAGGATCTTGTTGTTTAAAAGTTCTCTGTTGGTCAGTAGGTCCCTGTTGGTCAGTAGATCTTGTTGTATAGAAGGTCCCTGTTGGTCAGTAGGTCCCTGTTGGTCAGTAGATCCTGCTGGTCGTATGTCCCTGTTGGTCAGTAGATCCTGCTGGTCGTATGTCCCTGTTGGTCAGTAGATCCTGCTGGTCGTATGTCCCTGTTGGTCAGTAGATCCAGCTGGTCGTATGTCCCTGTTGGTCAGTAAATCCAGCTGGTCGTATGTCCCTGTTGGTCAGTAAATCCAGCTGGTCGTATGTCCCTGTTGGTCAGTCGATCCTGCTGGTCATATGTCCCTGTTGGTCAGTCAATCCTGCTGGTCGTATGTCCCTGTTGGTCAGTAGATCCTGCTGGTCGTATGTCCCTGTTGGTCAGTAAATGCTGTTGATCAGTAGGATCTTGTTGTTCAGATAGTCCCTGTTGTCAGTAGATCCTGTTGATCAGTAGGATCTTGTTGTTAAGATAGTCCCTGTTGGTCAGTAGATCCTGTTGATCAGTAGGATCTTGTTGTTTAAAAGTTCCCTGTTGGTCAGTAGGATCCTGTTGGTCAGTAGATCTTGTTGCCCGTATGTCCCTGTTGGTCAGTAGATCCTGTTGGTCGTATGTTCCTGTTGGTCAGTAGACCCTGTTGTTTAGTAAGTCCCTGTTGATCAGTCAGTCCTGTTGGCCAGTAGGTCCTTTTGGGCATTAGGTCCCTGTTAAACATTAGGATCTTGTTGTTCAGAAGTTCCCTGTTGGTCAGTAGCATCATGTTGGTCAGTAGATCCTGTTGTTCAGTAGGATTATGTTGCTTGTATGTCCCTGTTGGTCAGTTGAACCTGTTGGTCAGTAGGTTCTGTTGCTCTATCTAAAACGTTCTGTGTCACCTCAAGGGTCTTTTTCTTTACACTATCTTTGTGAGTATTCTTGTCACACTGAGAGCTGCAGTGACACGATAAACCCAGTCGTTTTTCTACTTGTCTCAGTATGTTTTAAATCTGCAACATTTCTTGGTCTTGAGTGGTTCTTTTAGATTTTTTAAGGGACTTTCCCCTGTTTATTTGTGTCATGTGTTTTTTAGGACCCTTTTAGACCGCTGAAGGATCTAACTCTGCTTAAAGGTCAGCTGGAGGACATTCGGAGGCGAGTGGAGAGTGAGGTGCAGGATGGAGGTCCCCAGGTACGTCAGAATCTAGGGATTCATTGCTGCTGCTGCTGTGTCCAAGACTCTTCCAGGTTTATTGGAACAGAAAAGAGTATTAATGTTTTTTAGGGAAGAACTGCAATGGAAAGTAAATCTGTACATCAAAGAGTTGTGAACGTTGCATGATGTGGGTCATTAAAATAAAAGTTTGTGTTAACGAGCACAGGAAGAAATGAATGAAAGCTGAAGCTGAACCTTTTCATAACCTACCTGTTTGTTTTGATTTAGAATGGAAGGGTTCTGGGCTCTCCCTTGCTCAAGGGCTTCCTGGCTGGATATGTCGTAGCGAAACTGCGTTCGTCAGCCATCATGGGCGTCCTCGTAGGAACTTGCACAGGCATCTACGCTGTGCAGAACTATAACATGCCCAACATCGAGCAGACCATCAAGGGCTTTTTCAACTCTTTTACAAAAAGCAAATAGAGACACTGGCAAAGAATGGGCAATCTGAAAATTCCTTCCTGGAAGTACTGCATCTGGCACAAATGTACGGTTTTCAATGTGTAAAACCTTTTAAAGAGACGTTACCAGGTTGCCATTATGAAAAGAACATACACTTGAACTCAGGGCTGAGTTTTCCTAAATAGATGTAACTCAATAATCATCAGTTTATATAATAAATATAATTTATCATTTTATGATTCTCAAGATTTTCGAACATTCCAGTCATTCTCTGTTGAAATTCGCACTGCAGGCTGGTTGAATTATTCACAGCATCTACCATGTCACTAGTGTCCAATTACAGCCCAGTCGGCACTGATTCGAGCCTCTCCGTGTAGCCGATGCGGGTGATGACCAGGCACTTGGTGCTGTGCGCAAGCATTCCTGCCTTTCTGATGCTGGAAGCACATTTGCACATTAGCCCTACTGGGTGGATATGTTGTATTAATAAATGGGAGATAAATAAACGTTTTTTGAAAATATCATCAGGGTTCGAAGCGGTTGACTGCTATGCAGTTGGATTCAAATCGCTGACAATGTATACGTTTTATCCAGTGCAAAAAAAAAGTGTTCTGATTTTAAGTGCCATTTCATCTCTTTTTTTCTTTTTCTGTTTTATAGACCAATGTGAACACTTTTCTGATGTTCTGCCCTGTTGTGAATGTATTGTTCTTTTTGCCAAATTGTGTTACAAACTTTTCCGGCATGTAATTTCTGCTACATTTGTGGGTTTTTTTTTTATATATATATATATATACATTATAATTTTTTTTGTAATTTGACCTTATTCATATAAATAAATTCATTTAAATACTTGTTGTTGGTGAGGTGTTTTTTTTTAGGTTGGTTCCTGAATGCTCATATCGGTGGTAATAGTGTAATGCTGGCTTGTTCTATACACCTCATTTAAAATCTGCATCAAAATGTATTTAAAAAAAATACCTCAAATGCTTCACAAAGTATAATAATTACAACCTGTGGGAATTTTAGTGAGCTTTTTTCTAATGCCTGTAGTTAATAAACAGATGTCATTGACATTTAGAAATGATTCTTCTGGATATTTATAGTGTTTATATATAGATATGTAGTTCCCAAGTTACAATGATAACCAGCTCCATCTTCCATTCAGAAACCTCCCTCACCTTGTCTCCAAATCGTCCAACATGGGCTGTCCCTCTAATAAACTCATTTCTAATCCTGTCCCTCGTCGTCACTCCCAACGAAGATCTGTTCTAATTGTACCTTAAATAAATAATTTTAAGTTTTTATTACTCTACTCAAAATGTGCATGGACAAATATGGATGCTTCATGCAAATGTATTTATTGTTTTAAATGTTTATTATTAGTGAAACCATGAAGGCAAAATATTATTGTAAATGTTTGAAAGTAATTATGGTCTTTTAAATCACATAAGTCACTAAATGGATTTTTTGCCATGTTTCCACACGGACGGTTTTAATTGGCGGCATGTGCATCATGGCCGATTTTGGTGCTTCATTTCAGACTTGGTGCATCAGTAAAACAAATGTTTAGTGATTAATAATAATTTTTTCGTTGGAGTTCATTCTTTTTTTTTTTTATCTGAGTGAAGAAAGGACGTTGTGAATAAATGTGTGTTGCGGTAAAAGGTTTTAATTTCGCCTTTAAGTAGATATTTTCTGTGGCGTATAGGAATCACAGTCACCGGGTTATGCACCATTTCTGTGTGCATTACTATCTTACATCACAGTGGTTTCAGGGCAGGCGGAAATGTGTTCGCTGAAGTGAATTATTTTAGAAAAGACTTAAAAAATTGCATTTATCATTTTCCCAATTCCCATCGCTTGTATTTGGCTTATTCCCAGTTTTTTGTAATCTGTATTTGGAGTGACATTTTGCTAAAACATACTTTCTAACACCTTAAAGCTAATGTTTAATTTGATACAATCGAATGCACAGCTTTGTTTTGGCGATACGCATCCAGGAGTCTGAACAGAATCATCAGTTCCTCCTGTTTTGGTTCCTCTTATGTGTGTGCACACTAAAGGTTGAGCTGGCACACTGAGAAAGATCAAATTACCGACATTTATTTTCTCTCTATAACCTGATCAGCCTCGGGCAATTAAGGTTTGAATGTTTGAGTTTTAACACTGAGCTGAAACGTCTCTTTAGTGTCTCCAGCACTGCTGTGCAGCACAGCGCGTTCTGCAAAGCCAGCAGTGAAACAGATACACTGTGATGAGGCTTTGGTTTCTGCCGCAGCTGCAGAGATGCATGTATCATATAATCTACTGAAGCCATCAGATGAACACTAACTTCATATCTCAGCTTGACACATATATGATCGTTAAAAATTGTGTTTAATGCAGACTAGAGACCAACATATTTTACAGTGGCATGAAGACATGTTTAGCACTAATGGTAAATATAAATCAAGTCTAAACAAATATTAGCGTACGCTAAACAAGGTGGTGTTTCCTCAGTGCTTGAGTGCAAAGGACTGTATTAATTGCATTATTTAATTATTCAGAATAAATAATGATTTGCTGTGAAAAATATGATTTATTTTTTCATTTTCATAGACTCCAGTAATCCTCTTATTTGTCCAAAATAAAAACTCGCACACATTTTGTTAGTACTTATTTATTTCCACTAATTTGAGTTTTCCAATTCTTTATTAAAATCCTTATTAATCTCATCTGCTACTCGTTGTCTTATCACACAGTGCAGCATAAAAAAATGTGAATGAATAGTAAAGAAATTCAGTTAAAAAAATATATACGATACCGATAATGATGAGGAGAAGTAACAAGTTACCCAGAGTAACCCACAGCGCATTAGCCTTATAATTCAAATGATATACATGAAGCTTAAATTTGATTCCCCAAATATCTGCATTAATAATGCTCTTAAAGTCTGCTCCTAATATTTAAAGTATTACACTACTTTAATTTCTGAAAGGCAGAAAAGAAGCGAATGGAAAAGGATCTTCACGCGGATGCAGATTTATCCCTCGTATATCCGTATATTGCAGATCCTGAAACAAAAAGTGGCAAGAAAAGCCATTTACATTTATATACCGTTGTTTATGTTGAAAGTCATGTTGAAAGATCAGTGAATTTACCTTTATCTAGCCGCAGTTGGCACGTCCCTCCACCAAAGTGTCAGACTTTGGATCTCCGTTCTGGTCCACACACCAGCATTTGGTCCCATTCCAGCACTGCTCAGGCATGTACGCACCGAGTGCATCACACTTGGGCTTGTAGAATGGCAGAGGGATGGGGATCAGACCTGCAGCCTCCTTCTGGCACTTAGTGATAGGTACTGAGAAAAGAAAAGAAAACAATTATTGGACATGTATGTTTGTGTAACATTTGGATAGAAGTCCAAAAAAAACCAAAATGAAAAAAATAAAATAAAATAAATAAATAAAGAAGTAGGATTTTTGTTTTATGGGTATGTTTTAGTACTAAATTAATGAATGTTGACTTTTTTAAACAGAGCGTTTCACCCGTACATAAGACGGTTTACGATTCTTTTGTATATTTATTTATTTTAATAATGTTTTTAATTAACTGATCCTTTTTGATGAAATTTTTTTTTCCAAGTAAAATTATTCTATCTGAGCAGTATGTCAGAAATATTGATAAAAATCTGGAATATCAGAAAAAATAAAGTCTCCATGATATAATTTGGTATTCAAACAGGAAAAAAGAGAGAAGAGATAAATGTTTTAAAATATCCCAGCTAAACGGATTAAAATCCATATTATGGGAGAGCGGTTCATAATTATATAACCTGAGAACCCAATACTTCCCAATACCTGAACAATTGTGGTCACATGACCGAGTGTTAAAGGGAAAGCCATTGCATTTGACGATTTTCATTGCGTCGTTTTATTGTGGGGTAAAAAGATCAGGACGAGTAAAAGGATGGATGGAGGGAATGTTGTCTAGTCTAACCTACCTTCAGGGTTAGGAGTGGACTGCACCTGGAAAACACAATCAATGCAAGAATATCAAATGGAATCTAATGCAATATATCATGGGAACGTTTCTGCCATCTTAAACCTTTATGAAGGTTTTTGTGTATAAGTGTAGAGAAATGTTTAGTTCAATCCTGCCACATGGTGGACAGATGTTCTTACTGCACATTAAAGGTGAAGCCTTTTACCTTGTCTGAGGTGTCAATAGCCATCAGGTGCAAGGAGCTCATGGGGACGGCCATCTTCATTGGAGTGCGATTAGCTGAACAGGGAAGAGGAAGTGAAAGAATTAATACTTCCAAAATTGTTTAAGTGTTGACTATTAATGAAGCCTTCTTTGGCCTTTTTTAAAAACATTTAGCACCGGATAAACCAAAATATAAGAAACGTTGAATATTGATCCTTCAACACCTCCTTCAATCTGAACCAAAGAAGGCGAAAAACCTCATGTCCATATCCAGTGTGTCCCACATGCCCAGACTCACCCCTGGCTTTAATGGTTATCTCCTGCAGACGTTCTGAGCGTCTCTCCAGCATGCTGAGCTTCTCGCTATGCTGGTACACAGAGTAGGCAGTGAAGGCCTGACCTGCGATCAGCAGAGTGGCCAACACCGTCAGTCCTGCCACAAACAGCGCCTTCTTGTTGGAACCCCTAAAACAGGAAACGGGAACAAGGAGCATCTCAGTCTCACTTCTATACTGAATTGTAAAAATGGTCACAACAATAAATATAGTCTTTCTGAGTATACCGGAAATGTTTTTTTTCCACTTCCACAAACATGTTGTATAACCAGCTCAGTGTATCTACTTGTGTAGTTGCATCATATCTGTGTAACAACTTAATTTATAGATAAATGTTGGTTCCAAGGCAGTGTCTTGGATCCATCTCACTGTAAGTTAGTGTTTTATACATGCCACCATTTGGGTTCAAGACCCAAGATGTTTCATGTATTTTATTCTGTCTGAGACAGGAAGCGGTGATGTGTAACCAAAATATTACTAATTATTTGTTTATGCATTTATGCTAGTAAGATTTTATATATATATATATATATATATATATATATATATATATATATATATATATAGTTGTCTAATCATTCAAAATTCACTATTGTGTATTTTTATATGATTGATTTATATATATATTTTTTTGTTTTATTTATTCTTTTTTTATATAGATATGAATTCAGAAAAACGTGCAAACTTGTGTTCATATGCTTGAGCTTTCTGGGGTATATATATATATACACACACACACACACACACACACACACACACACACACATATATATGTAAATATACAAATAGTATATATAGAAATTATAGAAATGAATTTTCTCACCCTCCTGAAGGCATCATCCCAATGGTTGGTTGCTCATTTGGAGCAGAAACAAGTTGTTCCTCAGACATCTCAGACAAAAGTTCAGGGAAGACAGAAACTTTTCTCAGCTCGGAATTTAACAGAACTGAAGCAGAACTGATCAGCACAAAGAGGAAAAAATCCCAAATCAGAAAAAAAGATGAATATGCATGAGCCGTTCTTTTTTCTGATTGGCTGTACGGTGTGACATCATCAGTTGCTTGGCGCAGTCTCGATTGAATCAAGAGCAGCTGCCTGACCTGCCACTAATCTTTGGAGCTTCTAGACGTTTAACAGAGCTCCTGAAGTTCCTGTGATATGTGAAAGTGAAATAAAAATAAATAAATGATCATAAAATGTGACTTGAGTTGAGGTTTGTGTAACAGTTTAGCTCTGATATAGAAATACGATTTTTTTTTTATTGAAAGAGGAACATTTTAGCTGGTATAGAAAGTTCCAGTAGTAGAAAGGAAGGTGGATGATGTTGGTCTTACATCCTCAGAACTTTTACCACAGTTGAGGTGGTGACTGATCCCCAGAGAACCACCTGTACTTATATTTTTGGGGAACGTGCACAGGTACAAGAGAACCTTTCTTTGTTTTAGGTTGGTTACACCCCCTGCATCCACAGGTACCACGTACATTATTTGATACATGATCACACCCATCTCTGGTTCTTCCCTCACGTGTTCCCACGAAGTTAGAAAAACACAATTGTACAAAATGTCTTCAGCATTAGAACCCAAACCTGTTCCAGCACTGTGATGCTCTTGTGTACAAAGTGAGCTCCATGAAGACACACTTGAGGTTGGATTGAAAGTACTGGAGTGACCTTCTCAAACCCACAGGACACTTTTGGAATAAACAAACACAGAATCCATTTCAGTCTTCGGTGCCTGATATCATAAAATGTGCTTGGAGCTGGAAAAAAAAAATATATACCATAATAGCATTGCCCCAAAATGTAGTGTAAAGCCTTCACAGAAGATTAGATCTTAACAGCTAGAGGGGAATTAATTTGAAAGGGATGTTTTAAATAGTTTAGTTTCCTTGTGTATTAAAACGTCTATGCAACATTGAAACAAAAGAAAAACACTGATTTTATTGTAACCGATACAATCAGTATAGTCTTGCATTTAAACAGGAAACACCTAAGGTAAAACAATATTTGGGGGCACTTTGGGAATGTCATTCAGAGCAACCTTGAAAACAGTGTACACAGTATTCCAGCATTTTCTAGAAATTGTTCTCAAACCACGTTCATTAGTACGAGTCGTGCCAAAACCAAAAGCACAATTGTTTCAACATCTATGATAGAAGAAGTAGCAAAACCACTAGAGGAAGTAAAATTCTCAAACCCGCATATCTGTGGCTCGTCCTTAATCCCTGTTCCACATAGATTTCCCATAATGCCAGACTCAGGCCAAGAAGCACTCTGTCTACCATATGAATGTGTGAGCAATGAAAATACAATGCTGCACGGGTGGGAAGGGGTGGACGACATCCCTACATTTAACATAAAAGCAGGAGTAAATAGAGATGCAATTCCTAAGTTATTTGTTGAGGTTTAGTTAATTTTGAACACCGTGGCCTCATAATGCAGTCGATGTCATTTTCACTTCCATATCAACATAATGACGATCGTGGCGCTGGAAATGAGGAACACATGAACAGAAGAGACAGGAGTCAGAAAGCACTATTTGACTTTTTATTTTGAAAAAAATCCGTAAGTTTACAGACGACGCCCACGGCGACCTCCCTTTCTGCGGGTGCTGTCTGATGGAATTGGGGTGACATCCTCTGGAAAAAGGAAAGGGAAAACCAGAATTCAATATATTATCCATAATCGATATTTGTTTATACACAGGACCAATGCCAAACACACACACTTTTACTAATAGCCACAAAACAGGAAAAGATTTCGAAACGCTCCAGTGGATGCAACCTGCTGGTGTGTTTATTGTAAACATACAAAACCTGATCTCTCACCTACACAGCACTGAAAATTTATGTCCATGTCTGTTGTCTTTCTCTAACAAATTACATGTAATTTTTAATACCCCTTCTCTGCAGAACAAAATGTCCAAGGAATAGAGTCTGACTTGATCAAAACAGACCAGGGGGTGGGGGTTGTGATTTAAAGGCTGGACAACATGTACATGTTTATCTCTTTTTTTTTTTTTTTTTTTTTACACATTAATGGTATTTTGGCACACACCCTTGTCCAGAGCGACTTTCATTTATTTCATTCATAAAACTGAGCATCTACAGGGTTAAGGGCCTTGCTCATGTGCAAGTGACTGCTTGGTACAGATCAGAGTCAGGTCTGTACCTGACCCTGATCAATAAAATCAATGGCATTGGACTTTGTATCCTGTAGGTTATACGGTCAAATCCCAGCCACGCCAAGCTGACACTTAAAGTGCAGACATCTTCATAGACTATTAGCAACAATCCAGCATTTTAAACTTGTATACACTAAAAAGGCATCATGTGATTTACCGCACTGAATTCACTGATCGAATGTCAATCTAACACGCTGACTGCGGCAAAAGAACCCAACATGAAAGTTGAGAGTAGGGATTATTTAAGTTGTTTAAATCACTAGACTTTATATGTCATGGTACTGTAGCTTTAATAGTTCCACCGTATGCAGCAAAACTAAATATCAACTCTACACATTAAGTATCTAATCATTAATGGAAGCTTTTTTATATTTTTTGCCAGGTTTTCCTCCTCAGAGACCCATATCATTTATCTATATAGATTATGAGGTCATGAATGTTGGGAATTCATTTGTACAAATGTCCCGTAAACCTACCGATACGGCCGATCTTCATGCCGGAACGAGCCAGAGCCCTGAGAGCAGACTGAGCACCTGGTCCTGGAGTCTTGGTTCTAAAAATAAAAAATTGTAAAAAGTAAAACAATTTGAAATCATAATTCAACCCACACTAGTACCATATTTAATACCATAATCTCTAAAGACCAGCAGATTTTTGAAGATTACAGAGATTCAAATAACGTGTTATATATATATATATATATATATATATAAAAAAAAAAAAAGGTTGAGACCTCTATACCAGATCTTGCATAGGATGCACTAAAAACACTTCAAAAAAATCTAATTACGGTTTATCTTGCACAATATTAATATTCAGCTCAATATTAAGCCATAAATCTACTACAAAAAAAATCCAAAATACAGAAGTTGGAACTTATTTAGCTTGGAAATGGTAAGTTCACTTCATGAAATTTACCCAAATGCTGTGAAACCCCTACATTATCGCTTTATACTGCCCCCTAGAGGAATAGAAAAAACCCAATACAGGTAGTTCTCTACTTATGATTGAGATACGTTGCGACGACCCCCTTCGTAAGTCAAAAATTTCATGTCGAAGATGGTGCAATGACTGACAGTCTTTCCTGCTTTATGCTGATTTATAATTATTTTCTGCTCTAAGCTGATGGCTTTCTTCTTTTTTTCAGCATAAGCTGGAGACATACTAAAATTGCTGTTTGAAACAGGAAAAAAATAATACACTGAGACAACTTTACTCCACCAACTGCTAGCGATAGTGGGGCATCTCACAGGGCATCCCAGCTGTGCGTCCAACGTATCGTACGCTGCTTCGTTACGCAAAATTTTTAGTATTTTTTACAATTTGGACGTATCGCTATTGTCATCGTGAGATCGAAAAATCTTAAGTCAAACCATTGTAACTCAGGGACTATCTGTAATTAAAATTCAATTAAGGACTATGAATGGCTTTAATTTTTTTTTATTCGTTTTCTAATTATCTGAAGGACATTTATCAGGCTGCTGGCCCTTATGTCTGAATCCAGCCTGATAGATCACTATATTTTGGTGCTTCAGTGCTTTTTTCAGTCCTATAAATGATTAACACACAGCATTAATGGAAACATGCAAACTGAAAAGATAAACAATCGCTCGACAGCACTTCTCACCTGTTCCCGCCGGTGGCTCTCAGTTTGATGTGCAGTGCGGTGATGCCCAGCTCCTTGCACCTCTGAGCCACATCCTGAGCAGCCAACATGGCAGCATAGGGAGAGGACTCGTCTCTGTCGGCCTTCACCTTCATTCCACCAGTCACGCGACAGATCGTTTCTCTGCGAGCAAGAGGGGAGTGGTGAATTGGTTTGCTGAAAATGTATACACCATAAAACTGAACTCATCATAGTTAAGGTATTTGAGTTATGGCTTTAGATTTTCCAGTGAATAAAGACACTAATTTAGAAACTAAAACTCTTCAGCCTGAACCGCTCAATGAACACGTTTTCTTTCCGCTTTCATTAAAAGGGAAATGAAAACCGTTTCATTTTCATTCAGAAATACTGCAAATGTAAACGCACCAAGGTGTGCATTATCTGATCTCCACATTACCATGGAAACATGGCCAGGCTGTATTTTTCTACCTCATCACTTTTTTTTTTTTTACATTTTATCTCCAAACCACAATTTTCTTTGTTATTTTTTTTGACAATATAACAGGTGATGCTGGCATCTCTGGCTATATTCATGACGGGTTGTAACATGAGACATTTCACTAGTTCTTATAGTATTACAACAAATACAATTTTATGTGTCTCATACTCATTCATCCAGAGTACGACATGCAGTGAAATGCTGATTACGACTGTAAGAACAAAAAAAACGATTGTATAAGTATACAGTAAAAAAATATAAAGTATAAATTTAAAATAAGTATAAAAAAGGTACTATAAAATTATATAGACTAAGAGAGAGAGGTATGGGTATGGATATGACAGAGGTATTGACAGTAGTCCAGATGTGACTGACTGAAGTGTGCATGTGCTGTATTAGTGCCACTGGCATGTGCCGGTCCGTGGCAGTGTCAGTTGTGCAAAAAAAGTAAATATAAGAAATATATAATAGTCCTAGAGTGTTTTAAAAAGTAAATAAAAGCTGTATGAGATCCTGCACTTTAAAACTCATCAAGAACTACAGGATTGTCCCTGGTGAGACATTTTGGAAGACTTCGAAATACGTATTTTCTGCGTCAAAGAGTCGTTTAATAATAAATTAATTGCAAAACAGTCTATTAATGCATGTTTGATGTGCATGTGCGTGTTATAGGAATCAAACTTCGAGTGGCTCTTCACAGAAAATACAAGTACAATATGGTGTATGATCTGCGCCTGGATGTTAAGTCGAGGAATTGATTTGGAGTAAACTTCGGAATATTATTGGATTGAGTTCTGATGGTGGGGTGTTATCTTCTCTCTTTCTACCCGTCTCCCGGAAATCTTTACAGTTAACGTATAAAGTGGTTTATGTCCTCCAAATCAGCAATACCCGCGACTCGACCACCTGCAACTTACTTGCCGGAGAGATCGGTGACATGCACGAAGGTGTCGTTGAAGGAGGCAAAGATGTGGCAGACTCCGAAGACATTCTCGCCTTCAGCGACCTGCGGTCCCAGGCTGATCACCTGCTCTTCCTTCTTTTCTTTACCCTTGCGTGGTGCCATTGCTGGGGGGTAAAAAATAAAAACAAATCAATCTAAGAGTCTCCAGACTATAATCAGATTAATCCTCTTAGCATTTCTTTCCAGATGTGAAGAACAATTTGTGCATCATGTCCTAGACACAATTTCTGGTTTCTAATCAGGTAAACACGCCTGAAATACACGCTACCTTCACTTAGACCGATTATAAACAGTTTACATTTTATTTTTTACAAAAAAAAAAAAAAAAAAAAAATGGTGCATTGGATCACATGAACATTTTGTAAATCACAGATGCAACCAGGTCCAGGTGGTTCCTCGGTTTGTTTTCTCCTTTAAACTCCATGCCAGCATCAGTTGCTCTTTACAAAACCATACGGTTTTGGAAAACTACATATTTTGATTAAAAAGTTTGTTTTGCAGGAGTCACGTGTTGGGTTTTCACGTGTATTATCTCATGTACATGACCTGGTCATGCATGGACTCAGAATGGATTTTAAAACAAACATCTGCCGGGTTGATTGGATGTAGTTTGGTATCGCTGCACTGGTTCCACTGTATTGGTCTGATTGTGGGATTTTACAGTCTGTGACTCCCATTTTGAGGGATTCATTAGCACTAATATCTGACCTGGTGGTTGGGTTGAGACATCGCTGCCTAAAGTCCTAAAAATGTGACTAGAACCTGTGCACTGGATAAACCTACTAGATTAAAAACCAGCCTGAGTTTAATTCAGGCCCGATTTCATATTCCACGGTTTAACTCGTGTTTATAATGTAAACAGTTTTCCGTATTAAACCTCACTGGTGATTTAACCAAACATTACCATCACTACACGTCCAAACACCACACCACCACACACCCAGCACTAAAACCAGACTAAATACGAGCTTATACCAGGAATTAAACCCTTAATTTCCACATTTTCTGCTTTATATTTAACCCAGCAGCGAGCTGAGAGCCACACTGTCCGGCCCTGAGCCGCTAAACCCCCGTAGAGCTCCACACCAACGCTCGGTCTAAACTCCCCGCAATATAACTCGCTTTTTCTCATCAATACACCGAGACCACGGCTTCTTTAATCCAAATAAACAAATCCAAACTGCAATTCAACACACATTTACTGAGAATAACGCGGATTAGTGAAGATTCCAAACTGCGGATTCTGTACCTCTGTATGTCTTCAATCGAGGCCGAAGCAGGAAAGGAAGGAGAGACCACTTCCGGGTTGAAAAATCAAGCTAGAAACACGGAAGTGATTGTGAAAGCGCGGGGCGGCTTCATAGAATAAAAGTCGCAGCCGCAAAACAAAATGGCGGGCGCAATCGTGGATTAAAATACTGTATATATTGTTTTTGTTGTAAACAAGAATTCGCAATGATTAATTGCAGTGAATCACAATGAAGATATACAGTAATGAGAAAAAAAAAGTCTTTGTCGTCATAACTAATTTTTTACAATGGATTCAAGAATAAGTTTAACGGTTTTGACATGTTCTTGAAGAAAGTAAACAGGGACTAGAGGAGAATAATCTAAAATTGGTTTTACAATGAACAGTTCTGGCTTTGTGATGATGATACTTACCCAGGATACAAAGCAATAACGCAATTATATATAATTGCTTGATATATAGAGCTGAGCCAAACATGTTTATCTTAGTTTAGTCTCATTAGACCACAAGATGTGGACAGGTTGTCTTCAGCCACAGTGTCCGAGCACTGATAAGCAGACAATCCACTTCTGAAACCTCTAAAGCAATGCTGCAGCATGAGAGAGGTAGAAGGTGGTAGCTTAGTGGTTATGTCATTTTACTTTGGATCTGAAGGTCATGAGTTCAAATCCCAGCCACACCAAGCTGCCACTGTTGGGCCCCTGAGCAAGGCCCTTAACCCCATAGCTGCTCAGTTGTATAAATAAGATCAAATGTAAGTCGCTCTGGCTAAGGGCGTCTGCCAAATGACAAATGTGAATGTCATGCATCTGTTTTTTGAAGCAGCTTCTGCACCTGACACACAGCACGTTGTCTCAACTTCTTTGAAGGACACTTGGGAGGTCTGTTCTGAGTGGAACTTGTCTTGGAAAACCTCTGTATGACCCCGGCCACTGTACTGTAACTCAGTTTTAGGGTGTTACCGATCTCAGAGCCTCGGCATCTTTGTGTAGGGCAACAGTTCTAATTCTCACACTCATAGAGTCTTTACCATGAGGTGCCGTGTTAAACATCCAGTGGTCAGTATGAGAGAATTGGACTTAAAGCGCCAAATTTTGACCGCTCTAATACAAGATACACACATTTGTATGGTCCTGTCAAGCGGACAAAAACATGAACATGATGAATAGGACATGTGTCTTTGCATGGTTAGATGACATACAGCTGTAATCACTTAGGGGGTTTTCACTTTTGTTGCCAAATATTAAGATAATAATAGCTGTTTTTTTAAGTTATTTTAAAAGGAAATTGAATCTATACTTCTTTCAATTACTGCATAAACACACGCAGCCACCTTAAGGCTGGTGTACAGGACAATCCCCTTTGAATATTTCAATAGGTAGGTCCCCTGGTGGTCTAGTGGTTAGGATGCGGTGCTCTCACTGCTGCGGCCCGGATATAATATTGGTAAAACATATATTTGAAATATTGTTTAAAGAATTGTTCAAAATTTGTTCACTGCTCTAGTAGCTTTACAGAATGTACAAATTATAGAACAAAATTCACTTTTATATGTGCATTAATCGCTGATGAGCAGCCTGTGGCACGGAAAAACTCCCTTAGATGGTTTGAGGAAGAAAGCTTCAGATGAACCAGACTCAAAAGGTTCCCCTGAATTAATTCGGGTGATATCAAGAGTGTGATTATAACTCATTAAAACGTTATAAACAATAAAGAGTGAGAAATATCATGAGCACCAGTGTGTGTGATTCTGAGTAATGACCTTTCTACAGTCTAATAGTCGTTCGGAGTTGTGGAACCAGGAGCTCCTGAGAAACTCATAACACCATCTCCTCCATAAAGGAAATGAGGAATCTGTGAGTGGGGTTTTGTTTCCATGTAGCCAAAGTAACAAATCACTTGGAATATTATTAGAAAATACACTTATTATTTCAACTACATATTACAAATCATTCCTAAATTTGATATTAATAATTTTGTTTGTGTGTATTGCCCTTAATGTTGTGTCTATGTCCATATGGACTTCACTCACAGAGCGCTGGTTTCTTCACAGCTGGAACTTGAGCTGGCGCTGGACTCTCTTCCACAGCTGAAATTTGAGGTTTGGTGGTTTCTCTTCCACAGCTGGAAATTAAGTTAGAGCTGGTCTCTGTTCCACAGCTGGAACTTGAGCTGGATTCAGTACTACAGCTGGAACTTGAGTTGGAGCTGGACTCTCTTCCACAGCTGGAACTTTAGCTGGAGCTGGACTCAGTTCTACAGCTGGAACTTGAGCTGGAGCTGGACTCTCTTCCACAGCTTAAATTTGAGGGTTGCTGGTTTCTCCCTGTCCCTGTCTTGTAAGCTACTGTCTTCAGGAGAGACACACAATGTTAACTCACACAATTTATATCAAACAGGACTTTATTTATGTTATTCAGATCAAAACAAAGCTCAAACCTTGCATGACAGGACTTTCCCAAAGACTGAAAAGAGGTCAAAAAGGGCCATGCTGTCAATTTTTAACAAATCCAAGTTTTAGATGAACATGTTTCCAATGCCGCTCTTTCTTATGGTAGAATCCCTCTGAGACCACATGAATGGAGTGTTTAAAGGCTCTGGCATGGAGAAGCTGGTGTTGGATTTGTGATGATCGCAAATGTTGAGCTATTTTATGAGTTGGTCAGTAGCTCCTAGTTTTATAACCATAATGACTGTAGAAGACTGTAGAAAGAACATTACTTATAATCTTACACTCCAGTGTTCTGTATTGTTTAAAGATTTATGATCACACTCTTGATGTCACCCAAATGAGGATGGGTTCCCCTTTTGAGTCTGGTTCCTCTCAAGGTTTCTTCCTTATAACATCTAAGGGAGGTTTTCCTTGCCACAGTCGCCATGGCTGCTCATCGGGGATAAATGCACACCATTCAACTTAACTGTTTAATTCTGTAAAGCTGCTTTGAGACAATGTCTGTTGTGAAAAGCGCTATAGAAATAAAATTAACTTGACTTGACTTGACATACACGTACTGGACATACACGTACACATACACTTGATATACACATACTTGACATACACGTACAGTGCAGCCAAGAGAAACGCTACGAAATGAAGAGAATAAACTGTTGAGAGTAAATTAATTTGACTGTTGAGAGTAAATTAATTAAATCTTATGGAGCAAATATTGGAATTTAGGTTGTAAATGTAGGTCAGTGCTTCTGATAGTGTTTAGGTCAGTAGGGAAGGCTTTGCTGGCCCTGATGTCCTGCCACTGTCACAAACAAAACTTTTATAATAAGAAACAATCAAAAGGAATTATAATTATTATTCATTTATTTTCTTCTTCTTCTTCTTCTTCTTGTTTCTCTGCTACTTTGATGTCAGAGTTTACTGAAAGAGAAATGCAGAGGGGTTTTAGTCTATGCTTCCATCACATGTGTGCAGAGGTGGAAAGTAATTACATTTACTCATGTTACTGTAAATGAGACGTTTTTTGTTTACTACTGTTTAAAATATATTTTTTTTTATCTGTAATTTTCCTTTTAAAATCGCCAATGCACAATTAATCTGCCTCTATTACCAGTGTCATGTGAAATGATTGGAATTTTATATTTTAGAGTAGATCTGCTGATGTTGCATTAGACCTGAGCATTACTGTATAAATTGAGAAAACTGAGAAATTGGTGAGTGGGGTTTTGTTTCCACAAGGACAAAGTGAAATCGTCATTTTAAGATCTGCAGTTCATCAGGGGCAAAACACTTGGAATATTATGAAAATATATTCTTGTTACTTCAACCACATTTTACAAATCAGTCCTAAATTTGATATGAATAATTTTGTGTATGTGTGTTTTGCCCGTAATGATGTGTCCATGGCCATCTAGATTTCACTCACAGATGCTGAAGGCACTTTAACTGCATTTTGGCCTTGAGGTGGAGATAGACTCTTTTCCACAGATTGAATTTGAGGTGGATTTGGTTTCTCTTCTACAGCTGAAACTTTAGCTAAAGCTGGACTCATTTCTACAGCTGGAACTTGAGCTGGACTCATTTCTACACCTGGAACTCTAGCTGGAGCTGGACTCTTATCCACAGCTATAACTTGAGGTGGAGTTGGACCCTGTTCTACAGCTGGAACTTGCGCTGGACTCTGTTTTATAGCTGGAACTTGAGGTGGAGCTGGACACGGTTCTACTGTTGGAACCTGAGGTGGGCCTGGACTCGGTTCTACAGTCTGAACTTGAGCTGCAGCTTGACTCTGTTCTACAGCTGGAACTTGAGCTGGAGCTAGACTCTCTTCCATTTCTGGAACCTGAGAAGAAGCTGGACTCTCTTCTACAGCTGGAACTTGAGTTGGATCTGGGCTCGGTTCTACAGTTGGAACTTGAGCTGCAGCTAGACTCTGTTTTACAGCTGGAACTTGAGGTGGACTCAGTTCTACAGCTGGAACATGAGGTGGAGCTGGACTCTGTTCTACTGTTGGAACCTGAAGTGAGGTTGGCGTCTCTTCTACAGCTGGACCTTGAGGTGAAGCTGGACTCTGTTCTACAGCTGAAACCTGAGCTGGAACTGGACTCTCTTCTACAGCTGGAACTTGAGGTGGAGCTGGACTCGGTTCTACAGTTGGAACTTGAGCTGCAGCTTGACTCTGTTCTACAGCTGGAACTTGAGCTGGAGCAAGATTTGGTTCTACAGTTGGAACTTGAGGTACAGCTGGACCCTGTTCTACAGCTGGAACTTGAGCTGGACCCGGTTCTACAGCTGGAAGTTGAGGTGGAGCTGGACTCTCTTCCACTGCTGGAACTTGAGGTGGAGCTGGACTCAGTTCTACTGTTGGAACCTGAGGTGGGGCTGGCGTCTCTTCTACAGCTGGAACTTGAGGTGAAGCTGGACTCTGTTTTACAGCTGGAACTGAAGGTGGAGATGGACTCTGTTCTACAGCTTTAACTTGACCTGGAGCTGGACTCTCTTTCATAGCTGGAACTTGATGTGGAGCTGGACTCTCTTCCATAGCTGAAACTTGAGGTGGAGCTGGACTCAGTTCTACAGCTGAAACTTGAGCAGCAGCTTCACTCTGTTCTACAGCTGGAACTTGAGCTGGAGCAAGACTTCGTTCTACAGTTGGAACTTGAGGTAGAGCTGGACTCCATTGTACAGCTGAAACTTGAGGTGGAACTGGACTCTGTTTTACAGCTGGAACCTGAGGTGGAGCCTCATGCTCCTCATGCTCTTCACGATCCTCAAGCTCCTCATGCTCCTCATGCTCCTCACGCTCCTCACGCGATTTAAAGTGTTCAACAGAGCTATAACACAACAGAGATACTGCTGTTAGACACTGCTGTTCATCTTTATAATAAAATTACCATCTGATGTTATATGAAATACCCACATATGACCAAACCAACTCTTTCTATCAATAGCTTACACTTTATGGTTGTTGAAGAGTTTGCCATGGAGTCTTTCCTTTGCCAAATTCGCTGCCTCTTGAGTCTCAAATTGGACATAGCCGTACCCTTTTGTCCCTGTCTTGTAAGCTACAATCTTTAGGAGAAGCATACAATGTTAACACACACAATTTATACCAAACAGGACTTTATTCAGATCAAAACAAACCTTGCATGACAGGACTTTCCCAAAGACTGAAAAGAGGTCAAAAAGGGCCATGCTGTCAATTGTCAACAAATCCAAGTTCTTGATGAACAAGTTTCCAATGCCACTCTTTCTTATGGTAGAATCCCTCTGAGACCACATGATTCTCATGGGCTTTCCCATGAGGAGATCATAATTAAGTGTTTCCAATGCTCGTGCAGCTGAGGGGTCAAAACAGGTCATTCATTACAGTAAAAAAAAAAAAAAAAAAGACTATGTAGTCATATTCAGAATTATTGCACAAAATTTTGGTACAGACTGGTTAAAAAAAATAAAAAATTAATAAAATATACACTTTTCATGGATTATATCCATGCAATAAAGCATTAAAATACTACAAAATTGACACCTGAGCATTAAGTAGGCTATAAAGTGCTATAAAATGTAGAAATAGTGTATCATGTTTGGTGTGGTTTGAATTACCATCGGCCCGGTGGTAAAAGTTTACATATGCATAGCCAAATGAAGCACCATTGTTCCGGTTCTTGCA
Organism: Silurus meridionalis; assembly: GCF_014805685.1. NCBI lineage: Eukaryota > Metazoa > Chordata > Actinopteri > Siluriformes > Siluridae > Silurus > Silurus meridionalis. Next base: position 21,016,268 of record NC_060898.1, on the reverse strand, counting down.
GACCCAGACAGAGTGAATTTGGCCTGCAGGACTGAATTTTTCTTCCAGCATATGCTCCGTCACTTCAGGGTGCAAATCACCCACATAGAGTGATGAAAGTTTGCAATTCATTTAACCTAAAAAATATTAGTCAAACTCTCAATGTTGAAGAAAAGCAAAAACACCAAACCTACAGTTTGTAACATATAAACATCAGTAGGAATTTTAAAAATGTATAACTCTGAAATGTGGAAGGATTGTAAACCATTAAAGCCCAAAGGATCTTATATTTCTGTGTATATATATATATATATATATATATATATATATATATATATATATATATATATATATATATATACTGACTATAAGCT